>NC_057795.1:332953034-332957216 GCF_018294505.1 Triticum aestivum | reverse complement strand
GCTCCCCTTCATTCCCCTCCGTAACCGAGCGCCGCCGTCGCCATGGCTGCGCCATAACCGCGGCCATCGGCCACCCCGCGCCTCGCTAGCATGTCCACGAGACGCGCCGATGACCTCTACTTCGGCTATGCCTCGCCATCGAGC
Source organism: Triticum aestivum (assembly GCF_018294505.1). Lineage (NCBI taxonomy): Eukaryota > Viridiplantae > Streptophyta > Magnoliopsida > Poales > Poaceae > Triticum > Triticum aestivum. The sequence goes on along the minus strand of NC_057795.1, from coordinate 332,957,072 downwards.
TCGAGGAGCACCGCAGGCCACGGATCGAGTCGTCTGCTTCCTCGACGGCCGCCGGCGATCCCCTTCCTCCCCTTTCTTGACCGCTCGGTGAGCTCCACTCCGTCCTCTCCCCTCTCCTTCTTCGCCTCATTGCACCCTAGCTAGCTGCCGCCGAAGCACCCGACCGCCCCGCCGCCTGCACGCGTCGCCGGCGCCCTTCCGGTGACCAAATGGTCACGGGGCCGAGCCCCTTGTGCTCAGCGCGTCGTGCAGCTCCCCCCGGGCCTTCCCGTTAGCCCCGAAGTGCGCTGAGTCGCCGTGGTCGTCTCGCGCCCGAACCACCTCACCGCCGATGAGCTTGCCACGCTCGTTTCCGGCCACCGCTGCCCGCGCAACCACCACATACCGACGCGTCGTCGTCTCGCCGTTCTAACGCGCCCGGCCGCGCTCGCTTTGGTGCTCCGTAGCACGATTTCAGCCCATATGAGGCTGTCACGCCCAATATGCGACCCTATCCAAAAGGAACTCGAAGGTCCCACCAAGGATAGACCCGCATATTGAAACACTTTTTCAAGGTGGATATCATTACATCAACATTACATAATAGATGGGGATACATACATAAGGCATACAATGCCACACGAATACAACATCACAATACATAAGAGCAACATCCGACTACGGATGAAACATAAACAGAAACTCAAACGACATCCACCCTACTAGCCCAGGCTGCCGACCTGGAACCTATCCCCTGATCGAAGAAGAAGCAGAAGAAGAACTCAATGCAAGCAAGCATCGCTCTCGCGTCATGATCATCGCATAACCTGTACCTGCAACTGTTGTTGTAGTAATCTATGAGCCACGAGGACTCAGCAATCCCATTACCATGGGTATCAAGACTAGCAAAGCTTAAAGGGAAAGGAAGGGGTAAAGTGGTGAGGTTGCAGCAGCAACTAAGCATGATATGGTGGCTAACATACGCAAATAAGAGCGAGAAGAGAGCAAAAGGAACGGTCGTCAACTAGTAATGATCAAGAAGTGATCCTGAACTCCTACTTACGTCAAACATAACCCAGAAACCGTGTTCACTTCCCGGACTCCGCCGAGAAGAGACCATCATGGCTACACACACGGTTGATGCGTTTTAATTCGGATCTGGTGTCAAGTTATCTACAACCGGACATTAACAAATTCCCATCTGCCTATAACCGCAGGCACGGCTTTCGAAAGTTTATACCTTGCAGGGGTGTCCCAACTTAGCCCATGATAAGCTCTCGCGATCAACGAAGGATATACCTTCTCCCAGGAAGACCCCATCAGACTCGGAATCCCGGTTTACAAGACATTTCGACAATGGTAAAACAAGACCAGCATAGCCTCCCGCTGTGCCGACAAATCCCGATAGGAGCTGCACATATCTCATTCTCAGGGCACACCGGATGAGCAAGACGTCGGGTTGGCATAGACCCTGATTGCCCAGGGGGCGCCGGACATCGCTCGGTTTGGACCAACACTTAGACAAGCACTGGCCCAGGGGGGTAAAATAAAGATGACCCTCGAGAGCGCGACTCCCAAGGGAAAAAGGGCTAGGTGAGGCAAATGGTAAAACCAAGGTTGGGCCTTGCTGGAGGAGTTTTATTCAAAGCAAACTGTCAAGGGGGTCCCATAAATCACCCAACCGCGTAAGGAACGCAAAATCCGGGAACATAACACCGGTATGACGGAAACTAGGGCAGCAAGAGTGGAACAAAACACCAGGCATAAGGCCGAGTCTTCCACCCTTTACCAAGTATATAGATGCATTAATAAAATAAGAGATATTGTGATATCCCAACAAAATCCTGTCCACCATGGAGCAAACTTCAACTTCACCTGCAACTAGCAAAGCTATAAGAGGGCTGAGCAAAGCGGTAACATAGCCAAACAACGGTTTGCATAGGAAAGGTGCCAAAGGTTAGAGGTTCATGGCAATATGGGAGGCTCGATAAACAGGTGATAGGTAGCGCAGCAAAGCGATAGAACGAAGCAACTAGCATAGCAATGATAGTAGTGAGATCTAGGGTAGCGGTCATCTTGCCTGAAATCCCGCTAGGAAGAAGAACGAGTCCATGAAGAAGATGAAGCCACGAAGACGAACCAAGCGTAGACGAACGAATCCTCACGATCGCAATGAAACAGGAACTATCGAAAAGAAGCACACAACCTGGTAAACACACCTCACATATACAAGACATGATGCACAACCAAACATGATGCATGACAAGGCTACATGAAGCTACTCATGGCAAGAGATGATGCAAACAAGAACAACACATCAAGACAAGTTCAAATGAGGCCGGGAATGACATATAACAATTCCGGTAAGTCCTCATATGCATATTTCGAAATTGGTACAGATCTGAATAAACCTTATGTTCAAGTTGTTAAACAACAAGTTAAGATGCACAAAGATGATCTACACGAGATTCTAGTCAAGTTACATATAAAGTTCATTTAGTTCAGACCTACGGCCTAGAAGTTATGAGCAAAACAAGTCAAACATGGCATTGATGCGAAATGCACCCAAGCATCAAGCAAATACCTCAAAACATGGATGCAACATGATAATATGAAACTACATGCAAAATCAAGCAAGTATCATATAGAGCACACTCAAAACGGAGCAACGGTTCAACGCACACACATGAAACAAGTTATAGCAACAATCTGTCCAAAACAGCAACTAAGCATCTTGCAAGCATCAAAACAACATGCTACAGCACCCCAACATAATAACTAAAGGCATGGGCATGATGTACAGGTAAAGCATAACAAAACATGAACACTGAGCTATCTCCAGAAATCACTAGAACATCCTCAAACACACATGGCAAGATTGCAAATGATAACAGTTCAGACTTTGCAGAAAATGACATCAGGTTGCAATGTTTAGAGCTTTCAAACAACATGTTACAGGAACTTATCATGGCAAACAAAGGCATGGCATGAATCTACTAAATGCATAGATCAAAAGTCCCTTACTGACCATAAGCCAAAAAGGATCATAAAATATGATGGCACCCACGTAAACATAGCAAGTTATAATACAGATTCAAACATTGCAGAAACAGAATTATGAAGGCATGTAAATGAGCTTGTGCAATTCACTACAGAGCAATACATGGCATGGCAAGGCAACCAACAGTAAGAAGGCATGTTTATGAAGCTAAGCATGGCAAGAGCAAGTCCATAGTATGCAAGGATCAACTACAACAAGCTTGGCAAAATTGAATAACATGTAAACAATCTGCCAGGAAACATTTTAAAGCAAAAGTAGAGCACGAAAATGACATGCTAGACTACTCCATAATTGCCAACAGGGGCATGAATGGATAAACAATAACCATATGTTCAAAACATCCTTACTGAAGTATCTCAAAATATGCATGGATCTCTCTGTAGCATCATGTTTACATGGCATCAAAATAACAGCAGAACAGGGACTAAAATCAGCAACATCACGTTGCCTAGTTTGCATGCTTGTGGTAGTCACCACATTGATCACAAAAATACATGGTAGGCACCTCTGTAAATAAGACATGGCATAGATCAAAACACATGTAGACATCAACCTCATATGATGCACACATCAACCATGGCAAAAATGACAAAAGAGCTCGTTATAACAGTTTCAGCAGATTAACATCATGAAGCACTCTTGCAACGATGATTCAGGCATCAAGATGAACTCAAATGAACATGATGCAATGGAATGAAATGATGTACTCGTCGAGTCGAACAATTTGACATATTTCACGCACAAAAAGGAGCTACAGATGCGGAGATACGATGCGATGAACATGGCATGATAATGTGCAAATTTTGGGGACTTAGCAATTTTCAGGGAAGGGGGAAAAGTCAACCTCGTCGGAATCTCGCCGGAGAACGGCCAGAGAGGAGGGAGACGGCGGCCGGTGCATGCGGGAGAGGTCGGGGAGGCCGGCCCCCCGCCGGATCTGGCCGGATCTGGCGCGTGGCGGCGGCGGAGGAGGCCGGCGGCCTTCAGGCGATGGAGCT
>NC_057795.1:332946036-332952572 GCF_018294505.1 Triticum aestivum | reverse complement strand
CGGGCCCGCGCGGGCCCCGGATGGGCTCCGCCTGCCGCGGCGGCGGGGAGGAGAGAGAGGAGGCGCTGGGACATGTGGTGGTGGCGGATTCACGGGAGGGCGGCGGCGGACGTGTCCGGCCGGGGATGGACATGTCCGGCGCGGCGCGGAGGGGAAAACTAGGGTTTGATGTGCGAAAATGGACGGGGGATGCCTTTTTATAGGTAGAAGGAGCTAGGAGAGTCCAAATGAGGAGCGGTTTTCCCCCACACGATCGTGATCGAACGACCGAGAGCATGGAGGGGACTTAGATGGGTTTTGGGCCAGTTTGGAGGGGTGTTGGGCTGCAAAGAGAAAGGGGGGTTTCGGGCTACACGGTTAACCGTTGGAGTACCAAACGACCTCCGAATGGCACGAAACTTGACAGGCGGTCTACCGGTGCTATACCAAGGCCGCTTGGCAAACCTCGGTCAATTCCGAGAAGGTTTAACACCCACTCACAACAGGAGGCAAAAGGGGAACGCCGGAGGGCATAGGAGTGCCGGATTGCAGAACGAACAACGGGGAAAATGCTCGGATGCATGCGATGAACACGTATGCAAAATGAAATGCACATGATGACATGATAAAATGCAACACGCAATCAAATGACATGGCAATGATGGCGAATAACTGGCGGACACCTAGCGCATCAGATCCGGGGCGTTACAGAGGCCCTTTGTAACTCTTGGCCCATTAATGGCCCGTGGTGAAACTGGCCCGTAATGAACAGTGTATCACTTTATACACATTAACGACCCATTATTCCATTGGGCCGTTTCCAGCCCATGTTATCTTTCGGCCTTCTCAGGGCCCATTTATTCGTGGGCTCATTTCCAGCATTCAGTTACTTACGACCCGTTACTGTCATTTTCTGCTTATGGGCCAAATTCAGCCCGTTGTTACAGTCAGCCCATTTGTGGCCCATTAATACATTGGGCCATTTTCATAGCGTCATCAAATACGACCTATTAATGATGGCCCGTTATGGTCGGCCCATGAATGGATGATTCCAACTCTAGCCCGTTTACGGCCATAATGCAGTCTGTTATTGGCCCATGTTTGGCCAATCGATCATATGGCCCATATAAGGCCCATTGATGATACGACCCGTAGAAGGCCCATTGTGTCTACGGCCTGTAGAAGGCCCATTGTTTCTACGGAGGTAGGAGGCACAGTGTCACTACAGTAAATATGTAGCCCATGGTTATTGTGGCATAGTTTAAAAAAATAGGTTATTGCGGCCACTAGGAAACCGTGGAAAAAGAACTGCACTGACTACAAGCAAACAAATAAAGAAGACAACAAGGAAATAAATAAGAAAGCAACTTACGCTAGGCTATCACGGCCATTACACATATTACATCCACTGGGCATCAAAGTTCACCACCAGTGCAAATATAGGGAACAAAGCAGCATATCATATACACTGGTTGTCAAAGTTGGTGACCAGCGCAAATAAACGCCACAGCAAAACAAATCCAGAACTAAAACCACTTCAGAAGATCTCAAGAAACAATATCCTGGGTACCCATAATGCTGGCAAGATGCTTAGCAAGCTTATTAACTTTCTCTTGTTTGGCGCTTAAATTCTCCAGTGCTTGCTGTTGCACCAAGAAGTATGCATCTGAATTCTGCAGGGACTTCCTCAGTCCTTCAGCTTCCTATTGCAGCACATATGATCGATGTCTTTCAATTTGAAGCTGAGACTCAAGAAGACAAACTGATTCAGGCAGCGAGTTCGAAGAGCTTGTGCCAGCAGTAGTGGCCAGTAACTCGAACACTACATCAAGACAAGACTTTTGGGTTCTCTCACTGTCATCAATATAGTTTTTATCAGCTTTCTTGGAGACCAACAGGGATGTCTCACTATCTTGAACCTTATCTACATTACTTCCTTTACCATTGCATAACGGGGTACTGTTCTCCAATATTTTGTCCGCATTCTAAAAGAAAAACAAGCAGACACATCACAGGTTTACCATGTTGTATATGAAACTCATTTTGGTAAATGAGTTCAGTAGTAAAGTGGATAGGATAACAACATGAAACAAACATATATCTATGTACCATGGTCACTTTATGGTCTATATCATTCTAGTTTTTGTTGCCAAATCAAGATAGAGACACAGTTCAAATAATATTTCTTCAAGACAAAGCAGAATAGACAGAATATAAGTGTGGGAAACTATAGAGCAATAACAACACTTGTAATGTTCATGACATGAGAACATAACTGTTTATTCAATTGAAACTGAAATCAACATAGAGCATGTTACAACAACAAACCAGTTAAAGAAACAGGTTTAAAACATACCTGTTGCGCCATTGGAGTTTCAATTCCACCTTCAAATTTGAAAATAGTTGGTATGAGTAAATACAGTAATGCAAGAGCAAAGGAGTATGAACCATAGCTATAGAACCTGACCTGAGAACAAATCTTCTTCTCCTTTAAGCGTTGAGTTGGGATTCGGAGTGGTGGTCCTCGTGCTTTGGGCACTGCAGTTCCCTTACTAATTGCTCGTGTTTGGGTGCTTTGTGATGGAGATGGTGCTATGTCAACTAGAACTGGGTTACTATCTGCCGGGGTTGGGGTTAGAAGGGGTGTAGCTGGTTCTCTGTCCAACTGGGTAGGGGTATAATCTGCGAGAGTCTGGGTTATGTGTGGTGGATCTGGTCCTTGGGCAAGTACAACCGTGGTTCTATCTGCATCAACTGGTAGCACTATATTTTCTAAAGACCATGTTGTTACTCCCTTAGATACTGCCATCACCCTCTCCAATTCAAATGGCTGATAAACAAGAAAAGTAATTGAAAGTACAGACATTGTATGATAGACAGGTGCAATGGATAGTGAGGAATAAAAGAGGGCATGAAATAATTCACATTTATGTTGTCTAACCAAACAGGATAGCATGACACAATTTCACATATATGATGGCTAACTAAACAGGATAGCATGACAAAATTTCACATTATGATGGCTAACTAAAAAATATGGAAAGACATAGTTCAAAATATGATGACTATGTAAACAGGATGACATGATATAACTATATAATGTGTTTATTAAATAGGTTGGCATGCCATAATTCAAAATATGATGACTGTAAACACTAAACAGGATGAGATGATATAACTATATGATGTCTTTATTAAATGGTTTGCCATGCCATAATTCAGATAGATGATGTGTATGTACTATGTAAACATGATGGCATGATATAATTCAAATATATGATTTATATAGTAAGCAAGTAAGTAGATGGCAATCCATATATGATGTAAAAACTAAGCAATGCAAGACAACATGCATGACATGGTTAATATAACCCTGCCAAGTTTGAGCATAGACCTCAGGGGGGAAATAGGACTGGTCATCAGTCTCTGAATCCTCCTCTGAGGAGCTCTCTGTAACCAGCAAGACGCCTGCTTCAGCAGGTAGCATTGTCTGATCTAAATACCTTGTTTTCACTCCAGATACTTCCATCACCGCTTCAAATGGCTGATGCACAGGAAGAGTAGTTGAATATACAAACGTTGTCGACAAATGGAACATGTAATACAAAAAAATGATAGCATGATATAATTCACATACATGATGATTGGCTAAACATCATGGCATTGCATAATTCACATATATAATGCCTTTGCAACAAGATAGCATTGCATAATTCACATATATAATGTCTTGCAACAAGATGGCAATGCATAATTCACATATATGGTAATTAGACACTGAACAGGTGGCATTCACACAAAGCATGTCTAAACTAATCAAATGACATAGCAATGCAAGACACCATACACACGATATGAGCAACATAACCCTGTCAAGTTAGAGCATACACCTCAGGGGGGGGGGGAATAGGACTGATCATCTGTCTCTGAATCCTCCTCTCAGGAGCTATCTATAACCAGCGAGATATGCGCTCCGTCAGATAGCATAGTCTGCTCTGAAGACCTTGTTTTCACTCCAGAATTTTCCATCACCGTGTCAAATGGCTGATGCACATGAAGAGCAGTTGAATGTACTAACATTGTTGACAAATGTAATACGTAATGAAAAAAAGGATGGCCTGATATAATTTACATATAAGATGACTAGCTAAGCAGGATGGCATTGCAAAATTCACATATATGATGCCTGGCTAAACAAGACGGCGTTGCATAATTCACATAAACGATGAATAAACTAAACAGATGGCATTCCCACAAAGGATGTCTAAACTAAGCAGATGACGTATTTGATGTATAACATAAGCAATGCAAGGCACCATATGCATGATATAACCAACATCAGCATGCCAAGTTAGAGCGAAGACTTCAGGGGGTAAATAGGAGTGGTCTTCTCCTTCTGAATCCCCCTCAGAACAGATATCTTCCTCTCGATTACAATCCAAAATGGGTGGAGGGGGGTTGCCTTTGCGCCTACCATGGAGTGACGTCTGCATGAAATTTTATTGCAACACAAGGCTCGTCTCTTTTTCTCTACATGTCCAGTTCCATTGTTTACAATAACTGTCATGCATAGGAATAAAACATAATGAGATTATGTAAGGAGTGCATGCAGAAATCCAGAGTGATGGTAGCAACCTGTGGATAGACCCAAAACCAATAATAGCAGGCAGATAATGACTTCGGTTAAAAAATACAGATAATGGCTTCTTTACTATTTGTTTCCCACTCAACATGAAACTCATAGTAGACACCGGAGATTAACCAGATAGTAGATAGATACTATTGATTGCGGCCCCGATATGTACCCCCCAACCATTTAAAAACTCAAGTTTGACCATTAGTTTGGAGCTGACTCATAGTCTAATCGGTGAATAGGATGATAAAGTAGCATGTAATATTAAGCGATGCATAACATAAGCAGACACGAAAGAGTGCGACCTCTCTTGCGGACCCGTGTACTCATCGAGGTCATCTGCTCGGTTGATGATGGTAATGCAGTTTTCATGGCTGCCGGCGGTGGGGAAGAAGATCTGAGGCGGCGAAAGACAGTCTGGAGGCCGGATCCCTGCTGTGCTGGACCCTTCCGTCGTTGGAGCAACTGAGCTGGGGTGTATGATGACGCGGCAGGAGTGGGACAAACCACGCAAGGTTTTCTTTGACAACTATTTGTAAGAGAAGTAATTCTGTAAGGGCTTGTTTGAATTGGAGGATTCCAACAATGCAGGGATAGGAAATAGACAGGAATAGGATAGGAATGGACGTGCAAAACAAAGAATTTAAAAACATAGGATTTCTGCCAATCTGGGTGTTTGATTCACAAGAATTGGAAGATCACAGGATGCAAAGAAGCATGGTGAGAATAAGTCAAACCACAAGAAAATATACGATTATAATGCTATTATGCTACTATATCTTAGTCTTGTGCTTCATGAATAAGAATTTGAAAAGGAGGACAAGTGAAAATTAAAATTCCTACATTTTTTCTTTCAAGGAGACACTAAAGGAACAAATCCTACAGTTTTCCTTTGCTCCATTCCTTTGAACCAAATTCATGAATAGTAGTACCATAGGAAACCTTTTAATTTTCATTCACTTTTCTTTCAAGCACTGGCGATTCTAGTAGGCAGGCTTGAGCAAGGAAAAGCCTACACTAAAAAAATGTTTTTGTGCTCCTTCTATTACTTTGGACCCAGGCCACTGCCCTACTAGCTCAACTCCCAGGGCCATCGACAAATGCACAGCTCAAACGCGCAGAGATAAATAATGATGGCATTCAAGAGAGTCCATCACGGATAGCTAAGTTGCCTGGTACCTCACAGCTTGTCATATAGTAGGATAAAATAATCGTATTTCCAGTTACTACGTGTGCTCAGTGGACAATATATATAACATGTAGAGTAAAAAAGAGATGCAACAAGTGTACAACCTCTTTGGCGAAGCCATGTCGATCTCAGCGTGATTGGGTTGGCCAGTGAGGATGCTCTGGCTGACTTGGCTGTCGGAGGAGGGGAAGAAGATCTTAGGCGTCTAGAGATGGAGCCCAAGGTACTGTTCCGCTGTGATGGAGGGTTTCGTCGTTGGAGCAGCTCCGGTGAGTTGTATGACGCCGAGGCTGAAGCAAGACAAGAGAGACAATGTTAACCTGAGTGGAATTCTAATAGCATCTCCAATAGACGACGTAAAATACATAACCACAAAAGTGCTAGATGTAAAATACATCAGCCGCTCATCTCTGAACTTAACTATCAAAACTGAACTTAACTGTCGAAACTGAATTTTGGTGTCGAAACTGAATTTTACTGTCGAAACTGAACGCACTAGCAAGGTGAGGCTACATGTCAGTCGACTGACTTTTTCATCTCTGGTCAGTCAATTTTGCAGCCGTTGGATACGAAAATCAAGGGCCTGTAGTTCATCTTTAACCTCCACCCCCTGAGCCGCCAGCCCCCACCGGCCAAACAGCCGCCCCCCGCCGTCTGCGGCCGGTGGTGCCCCGCCCGGCCCACGCCGAAAACACTCCCCACCACCGGTCCGCTGCTGCCCCGGCCATCCCTCTA
>NC_057795.1:332573764-332642022 GCF_018294505.1 Triticum aestivum | reverse complement strand
ATCATGTTTACTCTTTCAGCAGAAACCTGAAATGGGGATGACAGAACCCCCAGTCCCCTCTGAAACCAACTAGGGTTTACTAAAATAATTTTCAATGAACCTGAAATGCCCTTCTAAAATGCCCATCATTTTTGTCTTGGTTCAGAACCTCTGCAAAAGTGGTGCACATTTTCCTAGGCCATCCTAGGGTTTTTGAATTAAATCATAACTATTTGAATTTGGGCATTTAAAATTATATAAAATATTTAAATGCTCAAATATCTCCAAACTAAAATGTTTCATGTTGGAAATAATCCAACTATGGACCAGGAGTAGTTTGGTGATTTTTGGAGTTGTCTAGGTATTTTATTTAATTCAACAAAGTTGCAGATATATTAAATAAAAACAGAAAACAGAAAAGAAAGGGGGAAAAACCTACCTGGGCTCCTCCACTGTGCGGCCCAGCCAGCTGGCTGGCCCAGCCAGCCCAGCCCACCTCCCTCCTCTGTCGTCTTCGTCCAGACAGAGGGAGGGGAGTGTGGCCGGCGCGCGCGCGCGCGCCACCGCGCCACGCCACCTGCTCGCCTGCTTGCCTGGCCTCCCCTCCTCGCTCGACGCCCTGGACGACGCCACGCCTCTCCCCCTGCTCTCTCTCACTCTCCCTGGCTCTCTCCTTCCTCTCTCTCGCTCTCTCTCTCGCTCGGCCGAACATGACCGTCGCCGCCGTTCGCCATAGCCACCGCCTCCGACCACCCCTCGCTCCCCCGATTAGCTCAGAAGCTCCGCCACAACTCCCTCTTCCTCCCCACCGCTCCACGGGTCCCCGGAAGCCCTACATCGCCGCCACGTCGCCGTTCCCCTCTTCGGACTCCGACCACCGTCGCCGTCAAATTCGTCGTCTCCGGCGCGTCCCCGAGCCTGCTTCGACGCCCACTGCAACCGCGGTGAGCCCCCGGAGCGATTCCCCCTTCTTCCCTGGTCTCTCCCGACCTCTAGGCCCTAGCTCCACCTCGACCGAAAGCTCCACGCCGCCGGCGATGTCGCCGTCGTGGCCACGGTCGCCGTAGCGCCCAACCGAGCTCGCCATCGTGCTCCACACATCACGAGGAGCACGTAGAACGCACCAACGCCTCCCCAAACCCCCTGCAACACTGATCCCGACCGCACCCGAACTCCGGCCACCGCAGCCGAGCTCGCCGCCGTCAACTCCGGCCACCTCGAGCCCAACCACCACCACCAATAGACGCGGCTCAGCCTCAGCAACACGTAGATGCCTTCCGCCGTCCATTTGGTCGCCGGAATGGCAAAAAGCACTCTCGCCGCCGTCTCGGATCTCGCCGGCGTCATGTCGCCGGTGGGGTTTGACTTGACCGACCTGGGGTTTGACCCCCCAGGGTCACTGACGCGTGGGCCCTGTCGGCCAGGTGGTTAGGTTAGCGCTAACTACTGTTAGTCAACCCCCCCTGACACTGACAGTGGGCCCCAGTGCCACTAATTAAGTAATTAGGATTAATTTAAATCTGTTTAACCCCCCCTGTCACTGACGTGTGGCCCCCACACGTCAGGTTTGACTTCAACCAGCCACAGTTGACCACTGACGTCATGCTGACGTCATGCTGACACAGTAATTATATTTCTGGATTTAAATTAAATCAGGAAATTCCAGAATATTAATTAAACTTCAAAAATTCATAAATTTTATTCTGTAATTCCAAATTGGACAAATTATATATGAAAAATGATCAGAAAAATCCAATCTATCCATCTGTACTATTTTCATGCATGATCAAACAAGTTAAATTGATGTTTTAATCAGAACAAGGAAAAGCACTTTAAAAGGCCATATTTGAATTTGGAATTTGAATCTTTGATTCAAATTTGTTCAAACACATCTGGTTTTAGTTGCATTAGCCCAACACACTCATATTGCCATGTTTCATGCATGCATCATATTGTTGCATATTGTTTGGTGATGTTTGTGTATCGGTGTCCTTTGCGACAGGATCTGTCCCCGAGGAGTACCGTGATTACCCTAACGAAGAACCGTATCCGTGCAACGAACCATCAGGCAAGCAACCAACCATTTGATCATATCGATACAATCCCATGTTCTCACTCCTGCTCTCTTTTACTGCATTAAGACAACGCAATTCAAACTGCTGTGTGCTACGGTAGTTGAACCCATTTCCTCTGCATGACCTGTCATTGCCACAGTAACTAGATGAAACCCACTAGCATGTGTAGGAGTTGATTGAGCCATATGTATGTGTTGTTCCTACCTTGCTATGCCTGCTATGCTTAGAGTCGTGTCAGGTCTGGTTCATCTGGGTGATGGGCTAGAGTGAAATGATTATGTCGGTAATGGGAGTGGTGTGGTGAACACGATTTGGTAAAGGTATCGATGAGAGGCCATGTAGGAGTACATGGTGGGTTGTTTCATTGAAGCCGACCTTAAGCACTGAGATCTGTATGTGTGATTTAAGAATCAGCTACTACCATACATTGGGCCCTGAAATATGACCCCGCTCGACTTCTTATTCACCCTAGCTCTCTGTCCAGGAGTTGCAAGTAGTTTCTGGTGTTTGTAGCCTACTGGAGGCCGTGGACAGCGCTGACCGTAGGGGTGGGCTGTGATGCGGTAGGTACGTGGCCAGGTGTACCGAATACCCATTAGGTATCTCGGGAACCCAGTTCACATCGTTCGGGGCCGTATGGGAAACCTCGGCCGGACTCCCTGCGGATGGAACCTGAATAGGCGATAAACCTGGACTAGAGGCTTAAGTGTTTAGGTAGGTCGTGGTCTACACCCACGTCGGCTTTCGCTTGAAGTCTGCCGAGCACATGTCGTGTGCAGACGCTAAGTGGTGGAAACATGTATGAAGAAGTACACCCCTGCAGGGTTAACATGATCTATTCGAATAGCCGCGTCCGCGGTAAAGGACTACTTGGTTGCCTATACAGTTCATAGACAAGTAAATGGAAACTACTAAAAGCCTCAAGATAAGTGTGAGTGCCGAGGATGGCTCTTCCGTAGGAAGACGGAGGTGGATCCTCGGTAGTGTATTGAAGTGGTGAGTAGTGGACTCGTGTGCGCAAAACCATTTCAAGTTGGAGTATCGTAGGATAGCCTAGCCAAGAGTCAAAGCTGGCTTGCTGCAGTAACTCCACCAACCCTTCTTGATACTATGCATGTATGTAGGATCTGATGTAAGTCTTGCTGAGTACCTTTGTACTCATGTTGCTATAATCTACATTTTTACAGAAGACGCTGCAACCCCTTCTGATGGGTTCTATGTAGACGTTGACATCAACGAGTAGGCTAAAGACCCAGGTGGTGACCCTGAGCTTGTGATGGACCACGTAGTATAGCTAGGCTCTCCAAGCCTCTTTTATTTTACTAGTTGTCTGTACCCAGACAATGTACTTCCGCTGCTGGCTTGTATGACTGTATGACTTGTATGTTGGGTCGTGAGACCCGTATCTTTGTGTATGTTATGTATGGCTCACTGAGCCTTAAATAAAGTACTTGTGTCATAGAGTCATGTTGTGATGCTTCGTTGTATTTGCACATATCGAGCATATTGTGTGTATGATTGAAATGCTTGGTATGTGTGGGATCTGACTATCTAGTTGTTTATCTTTAGTAGCCTCTCTTACCGGGAAATGTCTCCTAGTGTTACCGCTGAGCCATGGTAGCTTGCTACTGCTCTGGAACACTTAGGCTGGCCGGCATGTGTCCTTCTTCGTTCCTGTGTCTGTCCCTTCGGGGAAATGTCACGCTTTGAGTACCGGAGTCCTGTTAGCCCACTACAGCCCGGTTTACCGGAGTCCTGCTAGCCCAGTGCTACAGCCCGGACCCACTTGCTGATGACCGACACGTTCGAAGCTGGGTCATGGATGCCTGTCCCTGTAAGTCTGTGCCACTTTGGGTTTACGACTAGTCATGTCAGCCCGGGCTCTTTATCATATGGATGCTAGCGACACTATCACATACGTGAGCCAAAAGGCGCAAACGGTCCCGGGAAAAGGTAAGACGACACCCGTGGGGATACCGTGCGTGAGGCCGCAAAGTGATATGAGGTGTTACCAGCTAGATCGATGTGACGTCGAGTCGGGGTCCTGACACTCCGTCTAGGTGAGTAAGTCATCTTAGGCTATGCACCGTGACCAAGGAGGAGGGGAAAACATGGGACATTAATGTTTATTTGCTAATTAAATAGTATTGCATGCAATGAACTAACCACTTCATGTCATGTTTGATAGCCTCAGGTCATTAAAAGCATGCACACCCTCATCTCTTATTGGTTGATATGTCAAGAAACAAGAAACGAGGTAGAAGTTAATGCAGCGCGCCTACGTGTTTTGGGATTATTTGGGTTTTGTAAGACGACTTACACACCTAGCTATTAGAGTACCACTACCTCCCTTCTAGTTTAAAGGGCTCGACTCAAAAATTTCACCTACTCTTAGCAAGATAGTAGAGGCGGTGGAATAGTTTTTGAAGTCTGCAAAAGTACTCAACTAATGCTGTCGTTCTTCACAAAAAATGTGTTTACCAATGCATGCATGAACACTAGTTACTCTATGTCACACCCTAGCTAGTCATGCATTAGAGTGTTGCATCATGTTTACTCATTCATCAGAAACTTGAAATGGGGATGACAGAACCCCCAGTCCCCTCTGAAACCAACTAGGGTTACTAAAATAATTTTTCAATGAACCTAAAATGCCCTTCTAAAATGCCCATCATTTTTGTCTTGGTTCAGAACCTCTGCCAAAAATGGTGCACATTTTCCTAGGCCATCCTAGGGTTTTTGAATTAAATCATAGATATTTGAATTTGGGCATTTAAAATAATATAAAATATTTAAATGCTCAAATATCTCCAAACTAAAATGTTTCATGTTGGAAATAATCCAACTATGGGCCAGAAATAGTTTGGTGATTTTTGAAGTTGCCTAGGTATTTTATTTAATTCAACAAAGTTGCAGATATATTAAATAAAAACAGAAACAGAAAAGGAAATGACAGCAGGAGCTTACCTGGGCTCCTCCACTGTGCGGCCCAGCCAGCTGGCTGGCCCAGCCAGCCCAGCCCACCTCCCTCCTCTGTCGTCTTCGTCCAGACAGAGGGAGGGGAGTGTGGCCGGCGCGCGCGCGCCACCGCGCCACGCCACCTGCTCGCCTGCTTGCCTGGCCTCCCCTCCTCGCTCGATGCCCTGGACGACGCCACGCCTCTCCCCCTGCTCTCTCTCACTCTCCCCGGCTCTCTCCTTCCTCTCCCTCGCTCTCTCTCTCACACGGCCGAACACCACCGTCGCCACCGTTCGCCGTAGCAGTCGTCTCCGGCCACCCCTCGCTCCCCCGACTAGCTCAGAAGCTCCGCCACAACTCCCTCTTCCTCCCCACCGCTCCACAGCTCCCCGGAAGCCCTGCATCGCCGCCACGTCGCCGTTCCCCTCTTCGGACTCCGACCACCGTCGCCGTCAAATTCGCCGTCTCCAGCGCGTCCCCGAGCCCGCTTCGACGCCCACTGCAACGGCGGTGAGCCTCCGAGTCGTTTCCCCCTTCTCCCCTGGTCTCTCCCGACCTCTAGGCCCTAGCCCCACCTCGGCCGAGAGCTCCACGCCGCCGACGATGTCGCCGTCGTGGCCACGGTCGCCGTAGCGCCCAACCGAGCACACCATCGTGCTCCCCACCTCACCAGGAGCACGCAGCACGCACCAACGCCTCCCCAAACCCCTGCAACACTGATCCCGACCGCACACGAACTCCGGCCGCCGCAGCCGAGCTCGCCGCCGTCAACTCCGGCCACCCCGAGCCCAACCACCACCACCAATAGCCGCGGCTCAACCTCAGCAACACGTAGATGCCTTCCGCCGTCCATTTGGTTGCCGGAATGGCAAAAAGCACTCTCGTTGCCGTCTCGGGCCTCGCCGGCGTCATGTCGCCGGTGGGGTTTGACTTGTCCGACCTGGGGTTTGACCCCCCAGGGTCACTGACGCTTGGGCCCTGTCGGCCAGATGGTTAGGTTAGCGCTAACTACTGTTAGTCAACCCCCCTGACACTGACAGTGGGCCCCAGCGCCACTAATCCCTAATTAGGATTAATTTAATCCTGTTTAACCCCCCCTGTCACTGACATGTGGGCCCCACACGTCAGGTTTGACCTCAGCCAGCCACAGTTGACCACTGACGTCATGCTGACGTCAGGCTGACGCAGTAATTGATTTCTGGATTTAATTTAAATCAGGAAATTCCAGAATATTATTTAAACTTCAAAAATTCATAACTTTTATTCTGTAACTCCAAATTGGACAAATTATATATGAAAAATGATCAGAAAAATCCAATCTATCCATCTGTACTACTTCCATGCATGATTAAACAAGTTAAATTGATGTTTTAAGCAGAAGAAGAAAAAGCACTTTAAAAGGCCATGTTTGAGTTTGAAATTTGAATCTTTGATTCAAATTTGTTCAAACCCCTCTGGTTTTAGTTGCATTAGCCCAACACACTCATATTGCCATGTTTCATGCATGCATCATATTGTTGCACATTGTTTGGTGATGCCTGTGTATCGTTGTCCTTTGCGACAGGATCTGTCCCCGAGGAGTACCGTGATTACCCTAACGAAGAACCGTATCAGTGCATCGAACCATCAGGCAAGCAACCAACCATTTGATCATATCGATACAATCCCATGTTCTTGCTCCTGCTCTCTTTTACTGCATTAAGACAACGCGATTCAAACTGCTGTGTGCTACGGTAGTTGAACCCATTTCCTCTGCATGACCTGTCATTGCCACAGTAACTAGATGAAACCCACTAGCATGTGTAGGAGTTGATTGAGCCATATGTATGTGTTGTTCCTACCTTGCTATGCCTGCTATGCTTAGAGTCGTGTCAGGTCTGGTTCATCTGGGTGATGGGCTAGAGTGAAATGATTATGTCGGTAATGAGAGTGGTGTGGTGAACACGATTTGGTAAAGGTATCGATGAGAGGCCATGTAGGAGTACATGGTGGGTTGTTTCATTGAAGCCGACCTTAAGCACTGAGATCTGTATGTGCGATTTAAGAATCAGCTACTACCATGCATTGGGCCCGAAACCAATGGACCCTCTCGGCTTCTTATTCACCCTAGTTCTCCGTCCAGGAGTTGCAAGTAGTTTCTGGTGTTTGTAGCCTACTGGAGGCCGTGGACAGCGCTGACCGTAGGGGTGGGCTGTGATGCGGTAGGTACGTGGCACGGTGTACCGAATACCCGTTAGGTATCTCGGGAACCCTGTTCACATCGTTCGGGGCCGTATGGGAAACCTCGGCCGGACTCCCTGCGGATGGAACCTGAATAGGCGATAAACCTGGACTGGAGGCTTAGGTGATTAGGTAGGTCGTGGCCGACACCCACGTTGGGCTTCCGCTTGAAGGTTGCCGAGTACATGTCGTGTAAACGGCGGTAAGTGGTGAGAGCGTGTGTGAAGAAGTACACCCCTGCAGGGTTAACCTAATCTATTCGAATAGCCGTGTCCACGGAAAAGGACCTCTGGGTTGCTTATATCAGTTCATAGACAAGTGAAAGTGGATACTCTAAAATACGCAAGATAAGCGTGAGTGCTATGGATGGCGTTCTCGTAGGGAGACGGGAGCGATTCCATAGTGGTGTATTGATATGGTGAATATGTGGACTCGTGTGCGCCACCTCAAAAGAGTTACATTGCAGTCATAGTTTAGGATAGCCACCGAGTCAAAGCTGGCTTGCTGCAGTTAAACCCCACCACCCCTTTGTTGATAATGATGCATATGTAGATAGTTCTGATGTAAGTCTTGCTGGGTACATTTGTACTCACGTTTGCCTATTTTATGTTTTGCAGAGAGACTTCGGTCTCGCTAGTAGTTTCACGTGGACTTCGACGTTTAGCTTGATACCTCAGCTACGATCTTGTGCCCCGGCAGGATCTGATAGATAGTCAGGCTTCTCAGCCTTTTTCATTTATAGATGTCTGTACTCAGACATGATAGCTTCCGCTTGTGCTTTGACTTGTATGCTCTGAGTGTTGGGTCATGAGACCCATGTTTGTAATATCTCGCTCCTCAGAGCCTAATGAATAAAGTACTTGTGTCGTAGAGTCATGTTGTGATGCTTCGTTGTATTTGCACATATCGAGCATACTGTGTGTGTGATTGAAATGCTTGGTATGTGTGGGATCTGACTATCTAGTTGTTTATCTTTAGTAGCCTCTCTTACCGGGAAATGTCTCCTAGTGTTACCGCTGAGCCATGGTAGCTTGCTACTGCTCTGGAACACTTAGGCTGGCCGGCATGTGTCCTTCTTCGTTCCTGTGTCTGTCCCTTCGGGGAAATGTCACGCTTTGAGTACCGGAGTCCTGTTAGCCCGCTACAGCCCGGTTTACCGGAGTCCTGCTAGCCCAGTGCTACAGCCCGGACCCACTTGCTGATGACCGACACGTTCGAAGCTGGGTCATGGATGCCTGTCCCTGTAAGTCTGTGCCACTTTGGGTTTACAACTAGTCATGTCAGCCTGGGCTCTTTATCATATGGATGCTAGCGACACTATCATATACGTGAGCCAAAAGGCGCAAACGGTCCCGGGCAAAGGTAAGGCGACACCCGTGGGAATACCGTGCGTGAGGCCGCAAAGTGATATGAAGTGTTACCGGCTAGATCGATGTGACATCGAGTCGGGGTCCTGACAGCGTTGAATTAAATCAGGAAATTCCAGAATATTAATTAAACTTCAAAAATTCATAACTTTTATTCTGTAACTCCAAATTGGACAAATTATATATGAAAAATGATCAGAAAAATCCAATCTATCCATCTGTACCATTTCCATGCATGATCAAACAAGTTAAGTTGATGTTTTAATCAGAACAAGAAAAGGCACTTTAAAAGGCCATATTTGAATTTGAAATTTGAATCCTTGATTCAAATTTGTTCAAACCCTTCTGGTTTTAGTTGCATTAGCCCAACACACTCATATTGCCATGTTTCATGCATGCATCATATTGTTGCATATTGTTTGGTGATGTTTGTGTATCGATGTCCTTTGCGACAGGATCTGTCCCCGAGGAGTACCGTGATTACCCTAACGAAGAACCGTATCCGTGCAACGAACCATCAGGCAAGCAACCAACCATCTGATCATATCGATACAATCCCATGTTCTCGCTCCTGCTCTCTTTTACTGCATTAAGACAACGCGATTCAAACTGCTGTGTGTTACGGTAGTTGAACCCATTTCCTCTGCATGACCTGTCATTGCCACAGTAACTAGATGAAACCCACTAGCATGTGTAGGAGTTGATTGAGCCATATGTATGTGTTGTTCCTACCTTCCTAAGCCTGCTATGCTTAGAGTCGTGTCAGGTCTGGTTCATCTGGGTGATGGGCTAGAGTGAAATGATTATGTCGGTAATGAGAGTGGTGTGGTGAACACGATTTGGTAAAGGTATCGATGAGAGGCCATGTAGGAGTACATGGTGGGTTGTTTCATTGAAGCCGACCTTAAGCACTGAGATCTGTATGTGTGATTTAAGAATCAGCTACTACCATGCATTGGGCCCGAAACCAATGGACCCTCTCGACTTCTTATTCACCCTAGTTCTCCGTCCAGGAGTTGCAAGTAGTTTCTGGTGTTTGTAGCCTACTGGAGGCCGTGGACAGCGCTGACCGTAGGGGTGGGCTGTGATGCGGTAGGTACGTGGCACGGTGTACCGAATACCCGTTAGGTATCCCGGGAACCCTGTTCACATCGTTCGGGGCCGTATGGGAAACCTCGGCCGGACTCCCTGCGGATGGAACCTGAATAGGCGATAAACCTGGACTGGAGGCTTAGGTCGTGGCCGACACCCACGTTGGGCTTCCGCTTGAAGGTTGCCGAGTACATGTCGTGTAAACGACGGTAAGTGGTGAGAGCGTGTATGAAGAAGTACACCCCTGTAGGGTTAACATGATCTATTCGAATAGCCGCGTCCGCGGTAAAGGACTACTTGGTTGCCTATACAGTTCATAGACAGGTAAATGGAAACTACTAAAAGCCTCAAGATAAGTGTGAGTGCCAAGGATGGCTCTTCCGTAGGAAGACGGAGACGGATCCTCGGTAGTGTATTGAAGTGGTGAGTAGTGGACTCGTGTGCGCAAAACCATTTCAAGTTGGAGTATCGTAGGATAGTCTAGCCAAGAGTCAAAGCTAGCTTGCTGCAATAACTCCACCAGCCCTTCTTGATACTCTGCATGTATGTAGGATCTGATGTAAGTCTTGCTGAGTATCTTTGTACTCATGTTGCTATAATCTACATTTTTACAGAAGACGCTGCAACCCCTTCTGATGGGTTCTATGTAGACGTTGACATCAACGAGTAGGCTAAAGACCCAGGTGGTGACCCTGAGCTTGTGATGGACCACGTAGTATAGCTAGGCTCTCCAAGCCTCTTTTATTTTACTAGTTGTCTGTACCCAGACAATGTACTTCCGCTGCTGGCTTGTATGACTGTATGACTTGTATGTTGGGTCGTGAGACCCGTATCTTTGTGTATGTTATGTATGGCTCACTGAGCCTTAAATAAAGTACTTGTGTCATAGAGTCATGTTGTGATGCTTCGTTGTATTTGCACATATCGAGCATATTGTGTGTATGATTGAAATGCTTGGTATGTGTGGGATCTGACTATCTAGTTGTTTATCTTTAGTAGCCTCTCTTACCGGGAAATGTCTCCTAGTGTTACCGCTGAGCCATGGTAGCTTGCTACTGCTCTGGAACACTTAGGCTGGCCGGCATGTGTCCTTCTTCGTTCCTGTGTCTGTCCCTTCGGGGAAATGTCACGCATTGAGTACCGGAGTCCTGTTAGCCCGCTACAGCCCGGTTTACCGGAGTCCTGCTAGCCCAGTGCTACAGCCCGGACCCACTTGTTGATGACCGACACGTTCGAAGCTGGGTCATGGATGCCTGTCCCTGTAAGTCTGTGCCACTTTGGGTTTACGACTAGTCATGTCAGCCCGGGCTCTTTATCATATGGATGCTAGCGACACTATCATATACGTGAGCCAAAAGGCGCAAACGGTCCCGGGCAAAGGTAAGGCGACACCCGTGGGAACACCGTGCGTGAGGCCGCAAAGTGATATGAAGTGTTACCGGCTAGATCGATGTGACATCGAGTCGGGGTCCTGACAGCGTTTGCGCCAGTCGTCCTCCACCTCCCGCCAGGAGGCCAGAGGCGTGTGGCCGGCGCGTGCGCACCGCCGTGCCGCCACGGCACCTGCCTGCCTGTCCTCCCCCTCGACGCCTGGACGTCCGGAACGTCGCCACGCAGCTGCCCCGCACCGCTCTCACTCTCCCTCGCCCTCCTCCTCTCCCCCTGCTCTCTCTCCCTCTCACCCGAAGCACTGCCGCCGCCGCAGCTCGTCACCGACGCGCTCCCCGCCGTCCCCTCGCCCCTCCGTAGAGCCCCCGAGCTCCGCCGCGACCCCCTCTACCTCCTCGTCGAGCCAAGCAAGACGGGGCATCCCGTGGAGCCATCGCCGTCGCCATCCTCCCCTCCGGCCGCCGTGGGTACTCGCCGTTGATTCGGGAGCTTCCGGGTATCCCCGACCTCGTCCTCGCGCTCGCTGGATCCGCGGTGAGCTCCTCCACCGTTCCCCTCTCTTCTCCCTCCCGTTCCCGTGCCATAGCGCCGCTTCCCACCACGGCCGAAGCCTCCCGCCGCCGTCCTTGTCGCCGTCGCCGTCTCAGCCCGCCTCCGCCCAAACCAAGCCTCCCTTCGCGCTCCTGGTGCCACGAGGGTGCCGCCGAGCCCCTCAGGTGGCCTCCCCGTGCCCCGCAGCCCGATCCCGCTCGCGCCCGAACTCCGGCCGCCGCCCCGAGCTTCGCTCCGGCGAGCTCCGGCCTCCCCTGCTGCTTCCACCTCCCCTACCAGATGCGCGAGAGCCCGGGCTACACCCCGGTGCTCTCAGACGCCGTCCCCGTGGCCTGTGGCGCGGACTCCGCCGCGTCCAGAGGTCGCCGGCGACGAGCCCCCATCGCCTGAGCCCTGCCAGGTGGGGCCGGCCCGTCAGGTGATTAGCTTAGTGCTAATCACCGTTAACTAACCCCCCCCCTGATGCTGACCAGTGGGCCCGACCCCCCCCCTAACCTTTTAATTAACCCTGTTAACCCCAGTGTCACTGACGTGTGGGTCCCACACGTCAGGTTTGACCTGGACAGCCGCGTTGACCGCTGATGCAATGATGACGTCATGCTGACGCAATTATACATTTTCTGGAATTAAAATAATTCAGAAAATCCAGAAAATGATTTAATCTTCAAAAATTCATAGAAATTCAACCGTAGCTCAGATTGAAATAATTTATATATGAAAAATTATCAGAAAAATGCAATCTTTCCATCTGTACTAGTTTCATGCATGACAAACCAACCTATACATGCTGAATATGAGAAAACACATTATGGCATATATAAGAGACCTAATTTAGAAATGCATTTGAACCTTTGGTTCAAATGGACTTCAAACCAATTGAACACTAGTTGCATTAGCTCAGCAGCATCACATCTACATGCCATGTTCATGCATCATATTGTTGCATATGATTGTGTATTGATTGCCGGCACCGTTCCTTCTCGATAGGTCTTGCTCCGGAGACGTTCCAGAGTACCTGTCTGTGAAGCAGTGCCTCCCTTGTTGATTTACCAGGCAAGCAACCCCCCTTGTTCATTTCGATAAAACCCTACTCTCTCGCTCCTGCTCTCAGTTATTGCATTAGGACAACAACGATTCATCTGCTACTTTGTGCTGCGGTAGTTGAACCCATTCCTCTGCATGACCTGTCATTGCCACAGTAAATAGTTGAAACCCACTAGCATGTGTAGGAGTTGATTGAAGCCACTGATGTGTTCCTACCATGCTATGCCTGCTATTGCTTAGAGTGTGTCAGGTCTGGTTCATTGGGAATGAATTGGAGTGTCACGATATGTTCTGATGCTGAGAGTGAAGTGTGTGAACACGACTTGGTAAAGGTAGCGGTGAGAGGCCATGTAGGAGTACATGGTGGGTTGTCTCACTGGAACCGTCCTTAAGCCTTGAGTTCTGTGTATGTTGTCCAATGACTCGATACTACCACACATTGGGCTCCGGGTGCTCCAAGCCCTCTCGACTTATTAACCAACTTGATCTCTGTCCAGGAGTCGCAACTAGTTTCTGGTGTTTGTAGGTAGTGCTATTTTTCTACCAAGTGGCACCCGGCAGGGTGGGCTTGGGACAGACTAGGCACACGTGGCCCGGTGTACCGAGTGGCACCCGGTTGGTGGGCTCGGGAACCCTGTACACATCGTTTGGGGCCGTAAGCGACACCCCGGCCGGATCTCCTTGCGGATGGAACCCGAATAGGCGATAAACCTGGACTAGAGTCTTGTGTGGTTAGTCAGGTCGTGGCCGACACCCTCGCCAGGCTTCCGCTTGAAGGTTGCCGAGATACATGACGTGTACATGGCGGTAAGTGGCGAGAGCGTGTGTGAAGAAGTACACCCCTGCAGGGTTAACATGATCTATTCGAATAGCCGGGTCCGCGGTTATGGACTTCTTGGATGCTTACATGGTACATAGACAACTTGAAGTGGATACTCTAAAATGCTCAAGACAAGTGTGAGTGCTATGGATGGCCTTCTCGTAGGGAGACGGGGATGAATCCATAGTAGTGTATTGTGTGGTGATTAGTGGACTCGTGTACGTTGTTTCACCTCCAGAGTTTCTGGTAGTCGTAGGTTAGGATAGCCACAGAGTCAAAGCTGGCTTGCTGCAACTAAACCCCACATTACCCTCTTGATACAAATGCATGTATGATAGGATCTGATGTAAGTCTTGCTGAGTACCTTTGTACTCATGTTGCTTTATTTATGTTTTTGCAGCGGAGACTTCGGTCTTACTAGTGTTCTTGTGGACTTCGACTAGTAGCTAGTACCTCAGCTACGATCTTGATCGGATGTTGTAGATAGTCAGGCTTCCAGCCTTTTTCATTTATAGATGTCTGTACCCAGACATGTAATGCTTCCGCTTGTTGCTTGTATGCTCTGTATGATGGGTCTTGTGACCCCTGTTTGCAATAAATGCTATGATGGCTCTTCTGAGCCTTTATCCATATAATTGTTGAGTTATGCTGTGATGCCATGTTGTACAGCACATACTTGCATGTTATGCGTACGTGTAATGTGTAGTGCTATGTGTGGGATCTGACTATCTAGTTGTTTATCTTTAGTAGCCTCTCTTACCGAGAAATGTCTCCTAGTGTTACCGCTGAGCCATGGTAGCTTGCTACTGCTCTGGAACACTTAGGCTGGCCGGCATGTGTCCTTCTTCGTTCCTGTGTCTGTCCCTTCGGGGAAATGTCACGCTTTGAGTACCGGAGTCCTGTTAGCCCGCTACAGCCCGGTTTACCGGAGTCCTGCTAGCCCAGTGCTACAGCCCGGACCCACTTGCTGATGACCGACACGTTCGAAGCTGGGTCATGGATGCCTGTCCCTGTAAGTCTGTGCCACTTTGGGTTTACGACTAGTCATGTCAGCCCGGGCTCTTTATCATATGGATGCTAGCGACACTATCATATACGTGAGCCAAAAGGCGCAAACGGTCCCGGGAAAAGGTAAGACGACACCCATGGGGATACCGTGCGTGAGGCCGCAAAGTGATATGAGGCGTTACCAGCTAGATCGATGTGACATCGAGTCGGGGTCCTGACAGCGTTGGCATCAGAGCCGGACTGCCTGT
This sequence comes from Triticum aestivum, assembly GCF_018294505.1. Taxonomy (NCBI): domain Eukaryota; kingdom Viridiplantae; phylum Streptophyta; class Magnoliopsida; order Poales; family Poaceae; genus Triticum; species Triticum aestivum. The sequence goes on along the minus strand of NC_057795.1, from coordinate 332,627,270 downwards.
AGGTTCTTCAAGCCAAACTGGTCGATGTTGAGTCTAGAAATTCTTTAGCTATATGTAGGGGAATTGTTTGTGGGTGGGAACGTAAGGCTCTTTTTACTCCTTATATCTTATGACATTCTGATCTGAGTCAGTCCATTCTTCCACCGGGGGTTAAGGAATTAGGATCTGTTCTCTCTATCAGGATCACGAGTTACTAATCAGTAGTACCTTATAAGTTTGATGGATACAAGCCTAGTTCATCTCTATTACCACATTATGTTGCCAGAATGGTTTCAGAACTTTGAGATGATGATGTTGAGTGTGTACGAAATCCTTTGTCAAATGTCTCAAAATCCTTTTTGAGCATTTACAGCTGTTATGCTGCCGAAATTTTGCTAGAAATTCTAATGCCCTTGCATTATGATTGTGCTTTCAGATGGCCACTCGCGACCTAAATCAAGTGGTTCGCCTGACTCGATGCCTAGATGTACCCGGCCATACTGCCAAGTTGGTCAGGGTAATGACTGAGGCTGGATATCGCTGGTATCCCGAGTACACGGTCGAAGAGCAATTTCGGGACTTCAATCAAAGCCAGTATCTCTGCACTGTCAGGATATTTCCATCTTATCCTGGATCTACCGAGCCTCTTCACTGTTCCTATGGACTCGGGGTTACTATTGAGATGGCTGTGCAGGACGCCGCCTACTCTATGATGACCATTATGCGAGTCAGATCTGGTTTATTTCGGGACTCTGATTTCCGGTATATGCCAGGATCACTTCCGGGAGCACAAGGGTATCTCCAGGCTATCTATGCTGACTCCACTCAGGAGGATTCACGGACTCGCACCACTGCTGAGATGCTCGAGGATAAGGACCGTGAAAATCGGGCCTTAAGGTTAGAGCTCTTCAATACCCGTGCTGACCACTGGGCCACTTTGACTCGGTTCGCACCGGCGGTGCAAGCTGGATATTCGGATATGCGCGATCTCTATCCTGTGAGATCTGCTCTGCCAGACGTGATGGTTTGGCGTGATGTAGGAGGCATCACCCCACCTCGCGGTCCCCGCAGGCCACCGTTTGTTGGTCCAAGGCCTCATCCTAGCCCCTATGGTCCACAAGCTCTGCGAGACCGTCTGTTTCCGGATGATCATGTTGAACTTCCAGGCTATGGAGGTGACTTCTACGAGGACTACTACGGATCGGTCTGAGTTAGTGATAGTATCCCTAGTTTACACTAGCTGTGTCGTCTATCGTCCTGCGTGACTCGTGGGATATGACCTAGTTTGTACTCTTTCCGGAGATGTAGAAAAATAATGTATAGGAGCTTGGAATGCCTCCGATGAGATGTAATCCTCTTTTCACCGTAATAGTACTTGTTTGGTCTTGTACTAAACCCTGTATGGTGTGTATGACGATGGAATAAAGAAGCAGTTTCTGTATCTACCATGTCATACGGATGATCATCTTGCATTCCGAGTTATTCCTTACATTATGTATCCTATGTCGGAATTTTATCATTCTGACTAAATCATTGTCTTGTTTACCTAGGATGGTCAACACGCGCGCTAACCCTGCTTCCCAAGAGCAGGCCGAAGGCAGTGAAGCCAGGAATGAAAATCTGCCTCATCCTCCTTCACTAGCCGAGGTTATGATGGAAGCTGAGAGAAACAAGCGGGAGACAAACCGTTTGTTGGAGCGTATTGAACAGAATACAGCACACCATCAGAGGGCTAACGTGGTGTCACTCAGTGATTTTATCAAATTGCATCCTCCCACGTTCCACCACTCCGTCGAGCCTCTCGACGCTGATGACTGGCTTCGCAGTATCTCTCACAAGCTGCGTTCCGCGCTGGTAGCTGAGGCTGACAAGGTCACCTTTGCTGCATATCATCTTGAAGGCCCCGCCAGTCTATGGTGGGAGAATTATGGAGCTATGCGCCCAGCGGGCCATGTCACTACTTGGGCTGAGTTCAGCGAGGCTTTCCATGAACATCACATTCCGGAGGGTCTCATGGACCGTAAGCGTGAAGAATTTTGCAATTTCACCCAAGGCCGACTTTCTGTGGATGTCTATAGCAGGGAGTTTGGTAATCTTGCACGATATGCAACTGAGGAAGTGTCTACTGACGCCAAGAAGCAAGCAAGGTTCCGTAAGGGCCTTAGTCCTGAGCTTCGCCGCGACCTCCGTCTGCATGAGTGCACATCTTTTTCGAAACTTGTCAACAAAGCCATCAGTGCTGAAACCGGTCAGACTGACTATGACGCAACACGCAAGCATGGCCGTGACATGGGTTCCTCATCCGGTGCTGGACCTCAGAAGCGCCGCGTGTGGGTACCCAACACCGCCCTGCCACCCAGGTTCACACCGAGGCCATCCTTCCAGGCGCCTCGCCCTGTTCAACAGTCTGCTCCAGCCAAGCCCTATGGAGGTCCAACCAATAATGCTCCTCCACGTACCAGTTCCGTGACTTGTTTCAAGTGTGGGGAATCTGGTCACTATATGCGTGAGTGTCCCCAGACCAACCCCAATCAATCTGCTAAAGCTGTTGGCCGTGGCAAGCCGACAGGGAAAGTGTTTCATGCTAAACCGGTCACCGCTTCACGTGGCCATGTCAACTGTATCTCTGCCGAAGAAGCTCAAGAGGACCCCAACGTCGTTCTCGGTATGCTTCTTGTTAATTGCCACCCGGCATCTGTTCTTTTCGATACAGGAGCCTCTCATTCTTTTATATCTGAAAACTATGCTCGCTTGCATAACGTCGCATTCGGTGATATGCCAACCTCTATGATAATTCAAACTCCGGGATCCAAATGGCAAACCTCTAGAGTAAGCCATGGAAATGAAATCCAAGTCGACAGACTTGTTTTCCTTGCATCTTTGATAGCCCTTAAATCTTCAGATATTAATGTCATTTTGGGTATGGACTGGATGTCAGCTCATCAAGCCAAAATTGATTGTTTCTCTAGGACTGTTCAACTCACCCATCCTTCGGGGAAGATAGTCAATGTCTTGACCCGATTAGCCAAGCGACAATTATATTCTCTTAACGCCAGCCCTTTGCCAGACCTTGAGGACGTTCCGGTAGTCCGTGACTTCCCGGATGTCTTTCCAGAGGAATTGCCAGGTGTTCCACCTGACAGGGATGTTGAGTTCATAATAGACCTCATTCCAGGAACCGTTCCGATTGCTAGAAGACCTTATAAGATGGCACCACTAGAACTAGCCGAGCTTAAGAAACAACTCGATGAATCCTTGAAAAAGGGTTTCATCCGACCTAGCTCATCTCCGTGGGCTTGCCCCGTCCTATTCGTCAAGAAGAAGGATGGTACGGACCGGATGGTTGTAGATTACCGACCTGTCAACTTGGTCACAATCAAGAACAAATACCCGCTTCCCAGGATCAACGACCTGTATGATCAGCTCGCTGGATCCTCAGTCTTCTCCAAGATGGATTTGAGGTTGGGCTACCATCAAATCAAAATCAGAAACGGGGACATTCCTAAGACGGCCTTTGTTACTCGTTATGGCCAATACGAGTACACCGTCATGTCCTTCGGTTTAACCAACGCTCCAGCCACCTTTTCTCGGTTAATGAACTCAATCTTCATGGAGTATTTGGATAAATTCGTCGTAGTTTATCTCGATGATATACTCATCTACTCCAAGAACGAGGAAGAACATGCCGAACATTTAAGGCTAGTGTTGAAGAAACTTCGAGAGCATCGCCTTTATGCCAAATTTTCAAAATGTGAATTCTGGTTGTCAGAAGTGACCTATCTGGGTCATGTAATATCTGGTAAAGGTATTGCTGTCAACCCTGAGCGAGTTCAAGCCGTCCTTAATTGGACTCCACCCGAATCGGTCAAGCAAGTTCGGAGTTTTCTAGGCTTAGCGAGCTATTGTCGTCGCTTTGTCGAGAACTTCTCCAAAGTTGCCAAACCTCTAACCGAACTCCTCAAGAAAGATAAGAAGTTCGAATGGACTCCACAATGTGAGCACAGCTTTCAGGAACTGAAAAGACGCCTGACCTCTGCTCCCGTGCTAGTACCGCCAGACTTCTCCAAGGACTTTGTTATCTACTGCGACGCCTCGCGACAAGGACTAGGTTGCATTCTCATGCAAGATCGACACGTAATTGCTTACGCTTCACGGCAATTGCACCCACATGAGGAGAATTATCCTACTCATGATCTAGAGCTTGCAGCCGTAGTCTATGCACTTAAGACCTGGCGACATTACCTCCTCGGTAACCGTTGCGAAATATTCACTGATCACCAAAGTCTGAAGTACATTTTCACCCAACCGGATTTGAATCTCAGGCAGAGACGTTGGGTTGAATTGATCACAGACTTCGACTTAGGAATAACCTACACCCTAGGGAAAGCCAACGTCATGGCTGATGCGCTAAGTCGTAAATCTTATTGTAACAACCTGATGTTACAACAAAGTCAACCGCTGCTCCATGAGGAATTTCGGAAGCTTAACCTTCACATTATACCTCAAGGTTTTCTTTCCACCTTGGTGGCAAAACCTACCCTTACGGATCAAATTATCAAAGCACAGAAGGTAGATCCGGGAATCTCCCGCATCAAGAGGAACATTCAGAAAGGAATTGCGAATTGTTTCTCCATTGATGATCAAGGGGTAGTATACTTCGGGGATCGACTAGTGGTTCCCAAAGTGCGCAACCTAAGGCGTTTAATCCTTAAGGAAGCTCATGAATCTCCTCTCACCATTCATCCCGGTAGTACTAAGATGTATCAGGACCTACGCCAGAGGTTCTGGTGGACTAGGATGAAGAGAGAAATCGCTCAGTATATTGCTAATTGCGACGTTTGTCGTCGTGTAAAAGCAGAGCATCAACGGCCTGCTGGCACCCTTCAACCCTTAGCTATTCCTGAATGGAAATGGGATAAAATTAGTATGGATTTTATTACCGGTTTTCCCAGGACCAAGAGAGGGAATAATGCTATTTTCGTCGTGGTCGATCGTCTTTCCAAAGTAGCTCATTTCTTACCTGTTCAAGAGAGTATAACCGCTAGTCAGCTGGCAGACTTATACATCTCCCGAATAGTGTCCCTCCATGGTGTTCCTTTGGAAATCAATTCGGATCGAGGAAGTCTTTTCACCTCTCGATTTTGGGAAAGTTTCCAAAATGCTATGGGAACCCGTCTCTCCTTTAGCACCGCTTTCCACCCTCAGTCAAGTGGTCAAGTGGAACGCGTCAACCAAATTCTAGAAGACATGCTTCGAGCCTCTGTTATCTCTTTCGGAATGGACTGGGAGAAGTGCCTTCCATTTGCCGAATTCGCTTACAACAACAGCTATCAATCTAGCTTGGGTAAAGCCCCTTTTGAAGTTCTCTATGGACGACGATGTCGAACACCCCTTAACTGGTCAGAGACCGGGGAAAGACAATTCTTTGGCCCGGACATGATTCAGGAAGCAGAAGATCAAGTTCGTATCGTTCGTGAAAAGTTGAAAACAGCCCAATCTCGTCAAAAGAGTCAATATGACCGAAAACATAGGGCTATGACTTTCGAGGTTAACGAGAAGGCTTATCTTCGGGTCACCCCTCTGAAGGGAACCCATCGTTTCGGTATCAAAGGCAAATTGGCTCCTCGTTACATTGGACCTTTTCGCATTCTTGCCAAACGAGGAGAAGTTGCCTACCAGTTGGAACTACCTCCGCATCTCTCCAGAGTTCACGATGTCTTCCACGTTTCTCAACTCAGGCGTTGCTTCTCGGATCCTTCTCAGGCCCAGCCAGCCCAGCCCACCTCCCTCCTCTGTCGTCTTCGTCCAGACAGAGGGAGGGGAGTGTGGCCGGCGCGCGCGCACGCCACCGCGCCACGCCACCTGCTCGCCTGCTTGCCTGGCCTCCCCTCCTCGCTCGATGCCCTGGACGACGCCACGCCTCTCCCCCTGCTCTCTCTCACTCTCCCCGGCTCTCTCCTTCCTCTCCCTCGCTCTCTCTCTCACACGGCCGAACACCACCGTCGCCACCGTTCGCCGTAGCAGTCGTCTCCGGCCACCCCTCGCTCCCCCGACTAGCTCAGAAGCTCCGCCACAACTCCCTCTTCCTCCCCACCGCTCCACAGCTCCCCGGAAGCCCTGCATCGCCGCCACGTCGCCGTTCCCCTCTTCGGACTCCGACCACCGTCGCCGTCAAATTCGCCGTCTCCAGCGCGTCCCCGAGCCCGCTTCGATGCCCACTGCAACCGCGGTGAGCCTCCGAGTCGTTTCCCCCTTCTCCCCTGGTCTCTCCCGACCTCTAGGCCCTAGCCCCACCTCGGCCGAGAGCTCCACGCCGCCGATGATGTCGCCGTCGTGGCCACGGTCGCCGTAGCGCCCAACCGAGCACACCATCGTGCTCCCCACCTCACCAGGAGCACGCAGCACGCACCAACGCCTCCCCAAACCCCTGCAACACTGATCCCGACCGCACCCGAACTCCGGCCGCCGCAGCCGAGCTCGCCGCCGTCAACTCCGGCCACCCCGAGCCCAACCACCACCACCAATAGCCGCGGCTCAACCTCAGCAACACGTAGATGCCTTCCGCCGTCCATTTGGTTGCCGGAATGGCAAAAAGCACTCTCGCCGCCGTCTCGGGCCTCGCCGGCGTCATGTCGCCGGTGGGGTTTGACTTGTCCGACCTGGGGTTTGACCCCCCAGGGTCACTGACGCGTGGGCCCTGTCGGCCAGATGGTTAGGTTAGCGCTAACTACTGTTAGTCAACCCCCCTGACACTGACAGTGGGCCCCAGCGCCACTAATCCCTAATTAGGATTAATTTAATCCTGTTTAACCCCCCCTGTCACTGACATGTGGGCCCCACACGTCAGGTTTGACCTCAGCCAGCCACAGTTGACCACTGACGTCATGCTGACGTCAGGCTGACGCAGTAATTGATTTCTGGATTTAATTTAAATCAGGAAATTCCAGAATATTATTTAAACTTCAAAAATTCATAACTTTTATTCTGTAACTCCAAATTGGACAAATTATATATGAAAAATGATCAGAAAAATCCAATCTATCCATCTGTACTACTTCCATGCATGATCAAACAAGTTAAATTGATGTTTTAAGCAGAAGAAGAAAAGGCACTTTAAAAGGCCATGTTTGAGTTTGAAATTTGAATCTTTGATTCAAATTTGTTCAAACCCCTCTGGTTTTAGTTGCATTAGCCCAACACACTCATATTGCCATGTTTCATGCATGCATCATATTGTTGCACATTGTTTGGTGATGCCTGTGTATCGTTGTCCTTTGCGACAGGATCTGTCCCCGAGGAGTACCGTGATTACCCTAACGAAGAACCGTATCAGTGCATCGAACCATCAGGCAAGCAACCAACCATTTGATCATATCGATACAATCCCATGTTCTTGCTCCTGCTCTCTTTTACTGCATTAAGACAACGCGATTCAAACTGCTGTGTGCTACGGTAGTTGAACCCATTTCCTCTGCATGACCTGTCATTGCCACAGTAACTAGATGAAACCCACTAGCATGTGTAGGAGTTGATTGAGCCATATGTATGTGTTGTTCCTACCTTGCTATGCCTGCTATGCTTAGAGTCGTGTCAGGTCTGGTTCATCTGGGTGATGGGCTAGAGTGAAATGATTATGTCGGTAATGAGAGTGGTGTGGTGAACACGATTTGGTAAAGGTATCGATGAGAGGCCATGTAGGAGTACATGGTGGGTTGTTTCATTGAAGCCGACCTTAAGCACTGAGATCTGTATGTGTGATTTAAGAATCAGCTACTACCATGCATTGGGCCCGAAACCAATGGACCCTCTCGACTTCTTATTCACTCTAGTTCTCCGTCCAGGAGTTGCAAGTAGTTTCTGGTGTTTGTAGCCTACTGGAGGCCGTGGACAGCGCTGACCGTAGGGGTGGGCTGTGATGCGGTAGGTACGTGGCACGGTGTACCGAATACCCGTTAGGTATCTCGGGAACCCTGTTCACATCGTTCGGGGCCGTATGGGAAACCTCGGCCGGACTCCCTGCGGATGGAACCTGAATAGGCGATAAACCTGGACTGGAGGCTTAGGTGATTAGGTAGGTCGTGGCCGACACCCATGTTGGGCTTCCGCTTGAAGGTTGCCGAGTACACGTCGTGTAAACGACGGTAAGTGGTGAGAGCGTGTATGAAGAAGTACTCCCTGCAGGGTTAACATGATCTATTCGAATAGCCGCGTCCGCGGTAAAGGACTACTTGGTTGCCTATACAGTTCATAGACAAGTAAATGGAAACTGATAAAAGCCTCAAGATAAGTGTGAGTGCCGAGGATGGCTCTTCCGTAGGAAGACGGAGGTGGATCCTCGGTAGTGTATTGAAGTGGTGAATAGTGGACTCATGTGCGCAAAACTGTTTCAAATGGAGTATCGTAGGATAGTCTAGCCAAGAGTCAAAGCTGGCTTGCTGCAATAACTCCACCAACCCTTCTTGATACTATGCATGTATGTAGGATCTGATGTAAGTCTTGCTGAGTACCTTTGTACTCATGTTGCTATAATCTACATTTTTACAGAAGACGCTGCAACCCCTTCTGATGGGTTCTATGTAGACGTTGACATCAACGAGTAGGCTAAAGACCCAGGTGGTGACCCTGAGCTTGTGAAGGACCACATAGTATAGCCAGGCTTTCCAAGCCTCTTTTATTTTACTAGTTGTCTGTACTCAGACAAGTTACTTCCGCTGTTGGCTTGTATGACTGTATGACTTGTATGTTGGGTCGTGAGACCCGTACCTTTGTGTGTATGTTATGTATGGCTCACTGAGCCTTAAATAAAGTACTTGTGTCGTAGAGTCATGTTGTGATGCTTCGTTGTATTTGCACATATCGAGCATATTGTGTGTATGATTGAAATGCTTGGTATGTGTGGGATCTGACTATCTAGTTGTTTATCTTTAGTAGCCTCTCTTACCGGGAAATGTCTCCTAGTGTTACCTCTGAGCCATGGTAGCTTGCTACTGCTCTGGAACACTTAGGCTGGCCGGCATGTGTCCTTCTTCGTTCCTGTGTCTGTCCCTTCGGGGAAATGTCACGCTTTGAGTACCGGAGTCCTGTTAGCCCGCTACAGCCCGGTTTACCGGAGTCCTGCTAGCCCAGTGCTACAGCCCGGACCCACTTGCTGATGACCGACACGTTCGAAGCTGGGTCATGGATGCCTGTCCCTGTAAGTCTGTGCCACTTTGGGTTTACAACTAGTCATGTCAGCCTGGGCTCTTTATCATATGGATGCTAGCGACACTATCATATACGTGAGCCAAAAGGCGCAAACGGTCCCGGGCAAAGGTAAGGCGACACCCGTGGGAATACCGTGCGTGAGGCCGCAAAGTGATATGAAGTGTTACCGGCTAGATCGATGTGACATCGAGTCGGGGTCCTGACAGCGTTGAATTAAATCAGGAAATTCCAGAATATTAATTAAACTTCAAAAATTCATAACTTTTATTCTGTAACTCCAAATTGGACAAATTATATATGAAAAATGATCAGAAAAATCCAATCTATCCATCTGTACCATTTCCATGCATGATCAAACAAGTTAAGTTGATGTTTTAATCAGAACAAGAAAAGGCACTTTAAAAGGCCATATTTGAATTTGAAATTTGAATCCTTGATTCAAATTTGTTCAAACCCTTCTGGTTTTAGTTGCATTAGCCCAACACACTCATATTGCCATGTTTCATGCATGCATCATATTGTTGCATATTGTTTGGTGATGTTTGTGTATCGATGTCCTTTGCGACAGGATCTGTCCCCGAGGAGTACCGTGATTACCCTAACGAAGAACCGTATCCGTGCAACGAACCATCAGGCAAGCAACCAACCATCTGATCATATCGATACAATCCCATGTTCTCGCTCCTGCTCTCTTTTACTGCATTAAGACAACGCGATTCAAACTGCTGTGTGTTACGGTAGTTGAACCCATTTCCTCTGCATGACCTGTCATTGCCACAGTAACTAGATGAAACCCACTAGCATGTGTAGGAGTTGATTGAGCCATATGTATGTGTTGTTCCTACCTTCCTAAGCCTGCTATGCTTAGAGTCGTGTCAGGTCTGGTTCATCTGGGTGATGGGCTAGAGTGAAATGATTATGTCGGTAATGAGAGTGGTGTGGTGAACACGATTTGGTAAAGGTATCGATGAGAGGCCATGTAGGAGTACATGGTGGGTTGTTTCATTGAAGCCGACCTTAAGCACTGAGATCTGTATGTGTGATTTAAGAATCAGCTACTACCATGCATTGGGCCCGAAACCAATGGACCCTCTCGACTTCTTATTCACCCTAGTTCTCCGTCCAGGAGTTGCAAGTAGTTTCTGGTGTTTGTAGCCTACTGGAGGCCGTGGACAGCGCTGACCGTAGGGGTGGGCTGTGATGCGGTAGGTACGTGGCACGGTGTACCGAATACCCGTTAGGTATCCCGGGAACCCTGTTCACATCGTTCGGGGCCGTATGGGAAACCTCGGCCGGACTCCCTGCGGATGGAACCTGAATAGGCGATAAACCTGGACTGGAGGCTTAGGTGATTAGGTAGGTCGTGGCCGACACCCATGTTGGGCTTCCGCTTGAAGGTTGCCGAGTACATGTCGTGTAAACGACGGTAAGTGGTGAGAGCGTGTATGAAGAAGTACACCCCTGCAGGGTTAACATGATCTATTCGAATAGCCGCGTCCGCGGTAAAGGACTACTTGGTTGCCTATACAGTTCATAGACAAGTAAATGGAAACTACTAAAAGCCTCAAGATAAGTGTGAGTGCCAAGGATGGCTCTTCCGTAGGAAGACGGAGACGGATCCTCGGTAGTGTATTGAAGTGGTGAGTAGTGGACTCGTGTGCGCAAAACCATTTCAAGTTGGAGTATCGTAGGATAGTCTAGCCAAGAGTCAAAGCTAGCTTGCTGCAATAACTCCACCAACCCTTCTTGATACTCTGCATGTATGTAGGATCTGATGTAAGTCTTGCTGAGTACCTTTGTACTCATGTTGCTATAATCTACATTTTTACAGAAGACGCTGCAACCCCTTCTGATGGGTTCTATGTAGACGTTGACATCAACGAGTAGGCTAAAGACCCAGGTGGTGACCCTGAGCTTGTGATGGACCACGTAGTATAGCTAGGCTCTCCAAGCCTCTTTTATTTTACTAGTTGTCTGTACCCAGACAATGTACTTCCGCTGCTGGCTTGTATGACTGTATGACTTGTATGTTGGGTCGTGAGACCCGTATCTTTGTGTATGTTATGTATGGCTCACTGAGCCTTAAATAAAGTACTTGTGTCATAGAGTCATGTTGTGATGCTTCGTTGTATTTGCACATATCGAGCATATTGTGTGTATGATTGAAATGCTTGGTATGTGTGGGATCTGACTATCTAGTTGTTTATCTTTAGTAGCCTCTCTTACCGGGAAATGTCTCCTAGTGTTACCGCTGAGCCATGGTAGCTTGCTACTGCTCTGGAACACTTAGGCTGGCCGGCATGTGTCCTTCTTCGTTCCTGTGTCTGTCCCTTCGGGGAAATGTCACGCTTCGAGTACCGGAGTCCTGTTAGCCCGCTACAGCCCGGTTTACCGGAGTCCTGCTAGCCCAGTGCTACAGCCCGGACCCACTTGCTGATGACCGACACGTTCGAAGCTGGGTCATGGATGCCTGTCCCTGTAAGTCTGTGCCACTTTGGGTTTACGACTAGTCATGTCAGCCCGGGCTCTTTATCATATGGATGCTAGCGACACTATCATATACGTGAGCCAAAAGGCGCAAACGGTCCCGGGCAAAGGTAAGGCGACACCCGTGGGAACACCGTGCGTGAGGCCGCAAAGTGATATGAAGTGTTACCGGCTAGATCGATGTGACATCGAGTCGGGGTCCTGCTTGGTATGTGTGGGATCTGACTATCTAGTTGTTTATCTTTAGTAGCCTCTCTTACCGGGAAATGTCTCCTAGTGTTACCGCTGAGCCATGGTAGCTTGCTACTGCTCTGGAACACTTAGGCTGGCCGGCATGTGTCCTTCTTCGTTCCTGTGTCTGTCCCTTCGGGGAAATGTCACGCTTTGAGTACCGGAGTCCTGTTAGCCCGCTACAGCCCGGTTTACCGGAGTCCTGCTAGCCCAGTGCTACAGCCCGGACCCACTTGCTGATGACCGACACGTTCGAAGCTGGGTCATGGATGCCTGTCCCTGTAAGTCTGTGCCACTTTGGGTTTACGACTAGTCATGTCAGCCCGGGCTCTTTATCATATGGATGCTAGCGACACTATCATATACGTGAGCCAAAAGGCGCAAACGGTCCCGGGAAAAGGTAAGACGACACCCGTGGGGATACCGTGCGTGAGGCCGCAAAGTGATATGAGGTGTTACCAGCTAGATCGATGTGACGTCGAGTCGGGGTCCTGACACTCTAACCCCCCTCTCTTCTTTAGTTCTTTGCCACATCAGCATGTTTGCTATTCCCGTGTGCATGATACCAACTAAGATACCAACATGATGGCCAGCCTTAATCATCACATGCAATAATTTAGTGCACCTTGAAATATGAACATGTGTGGGGCGTGTATGTTTTTAATGACTTGAGACTATACCTAGCCCGGCATGCAAGATGACTTATTATGCACCATTCCCCATACCTGCAGGAAGCCCGTTCGTCTCCAAATCTTTTCCTCTCCATGTGTGGAAACAATATGCCTGCCAAACTCTCCTTCTCCCTCCGGCGGTCCCACCACTCCACCCCATGTGAAAAAATCTGCATGCATGACTCTCCTCCCCCCATGCTCGTCCAATTCGTTGTGACCAGCAATATTTCCATTCCACCCCTTCGCTCCCCCGTAATTTACTCCAACAAATATGCCCACGTAGCTTTTACTCAACTTCAGGTGCATTGGGTCACTGACATACGGGCCCAGCAGTGTACTGGCCCACATGTCAGTGACGCAACTGGACCTGCAATTAAGTCAGTGCAGCTCAGTCCATATCTTACGTAGGTGTGCCATTGCTCGCTATAAATACTGTGCGTCCGACGACATTGCTATCTCCTCCCCGTCACGTTCACGTTCATCGTTATCTCCTCCCCCTCCCTCTCACGTTGACCACCATGGCATCTCCCCTCCCAAGCCCTAGGAGCCCCTCGCTGCACCACACGGATGGTCACGTGTCGCCTTTCCGTTCCTCGCCGCCACTAGTAGAGGAGGACGCGTCGGTGTTCCGCTCCTCGCCGCTACACGATGAGTCGCCGTTCCGTTCCTCGCTGCCACTAGTCGAGGAGGACGCATCGGTGTTCCGCTCCTCGCCGCGATGCGACGCGTCACCGCTCCGTTCCTCACCGCCACTAGTCGAGGAGGATGCGTCGGCGTTCCGCTCCTCGCCGCGACGCGTCGAGGTGGATGCGTCGGCGTTCTCAATCTTGCCGGCACGCGCATCAGAGGACGCGTCGGCTCCCCGCTACGAGGAGAACACCACGCCACCCGCCGAGCCCCCCAGCCTTGAGGAGCTTTGGAAAGAAATGTATGTCGCCTTGTGGGAGGCTTTGCCTCCAGCAGAGAACGCCAAAATAGAGGCGGAGAAGAAGGCCGAGGAAGAGAAGCGCACCGTGCAACAAGCTTTCTGGGAGATCTATGTGCGTCCGAGAGAGTCAAGCAATTGGTTCTTTAGCAGAAGGCTCGGGCGAGGGCCGTGTGGGTGGCGGAGGACGCCCGTGCCGACGCCCTGAGTGCAGTCGGGCCCAAGCGCCTCATCTACGCTTGGCGGTACATGGACCGGGTGCACGCTTCCAGCTAGGAGTAGTACCTGTTGGCGCCGGATCACCACACCGGTGAGATCGCGCTCGCCCGCCGGCAAGCCGCCAATCATCACCTCGCGAGTTGCGAGGCTGAGGAAGAGGCGTTGTGTCGGCGCACTGGGAAACGGCCGCGCACCAGGGCACTCGTGGCGCGCCGCAAGCGCTCCTACGAGCGCCGTGGCTTTTAGGCGGAGTATAATTTTTGTTTCGTAATGCGATCTCATTAGTTTTGGGACGCAAATGATAAATCCCGAACGTTCAAGAATTTTTAGCGTCCTTAATTAAGTATGTAAAAGGGAAAGTTTGGAAACGTTGTGTATTATTACGCATTTTTCATGTACGTGCATATAGCACAAACTTTACTATATACTATCGGACTACACGTCTCTCTCGATATATGCTTGCAGACTGTGCTACTCCCTCCGTGCAGGTCAATAAGCCATTTTTGGTTGTGCACGGTGACTAAGAAGGAGGGAAGACTTGTACACCTAGACGGAGGGAGTACTACTATTACTTATGTACGTGCAAATGCACGTTTGAACATTACGATGCGGTTTTTGTAAAAGTGGAAAAACAACACTAGTCAAGCTTGTGAAACGATTCAATGCAAAACAAATGCAAAAATGCTCGTTTGATTGTTTACTTTTATCTTCCTTCTCTGTGGTTATTTCTCTGTGCATCGTGACCAAGGAGGAGGAGAAAACTAGAAATGTTAATGTTTATTTGCTAATTAATAGTATTGCATGCAATGAACTAACCACTGCATGTCGTGTTTGATATCTCAAGTCATTAAAAGCATGCACACTCTTTATCTCTTATTGGTTGATATGTCAAGAAACAAGAAACGAGGTAGAAGTTAATGCACCGCGCCTAAGTGTTTTCGGATTATTTGGTTTTCGTAAGATGACTTACACACCTAGATGCACCGCGCCTAAGTGTTTTGAGTAACATTTTATCAGCTAAATCTTTGGTCAAAATTTAGCACAAATTACAATGGTGAGGAATAAACCAGGACAGAGTAGTAGTTTAGAAGCCCAAATAAATGAGTGAGGCGCCTTATTGTTACTCTCCACTGTGACTGGTCTTGTGGGAAAATCTGGGGAAGCCGCCAAAAGAACTGGCCCTAGGAGTAGTAGCTAGGGATCGAGCATGAGAGATGAACTGGAGAAAGTAAATGCAGAGAGATGAAATGCAAAAAAGATGGAGGGATGTGATGGTTGCTTGTCCGTTTATTTTACCAGGCCATTTATTACTGGGAGTGGTTGGGTTTTGTGATATGACGGCTTTACTGCCGCGCCACGAGCGGGGTGAGAGGTGAGACTCTCGTGCAGCGCCACCCTCTACACTTGTACTACATCGGTCGTGGTTTATTAGTCCCCCATTGAATTTGACTGAAGATTTAACTGACAAAATGTTAGTGCATGTCAACAAAAACTATATCATTGGACTCGTATTTGAACATAGTTTTGAATGATATAATTTTAGGTGACATGCATCAGTATTTATCGTACTATATATAATGTTAGTTCAATTTTTGGTCATACTAATCTATAGTAGTAAGGTGCCCGTGCGTTGCACCGAAGAGTGAAATGCATTGATCGGGGAGTTGTTTATTTTGACAAAGGATTTGGGGGTCATCTCATGTGTAACGGGTATCAATAGGTTTCTTCGGATATTATATCATCTCTAGAGCTCACAAACATCCGGGTGAAATAGATAAAAAGGTATCTTTTGCAAACAAAAGCGTTCAACTGTTCAACCTGCATCCAAAACTTGTGAAGAAATAACACTTATTGTGCTTTGCAAGAAATGAACTTTAAGAATTAGTTTTTGAGTATCGATTGTTATACATGTTGGCTACAGATGACATGGCACTTTCTTATAGTCAACAGTTGGCTATACTATTAAGTAATATTAACCATGCCCTTATACACCTAGACGGAGGGATTAAATCAGGATGACTTGCAACTTGCAAGGGGGCAGAGGATATGTAAGAAATGGTTCATCGTAAGTCTTTCACCAGTACTGTAGTAAAAATTCATACATGGAAGATTCTAGACTAAACCATAAACCGATACACTTTTATTCATGCGCGATACTCCAATAGAGCAAGATCCTGCATGGAAGTCTCCACATGCTTAGACAGCGGATTACATTGAGCGAAGACTAATGATCAACATTTAACTTGATAATGCATATTTTTTTAGAAGAACAGGGAGGCTCCTCCCCGGTTCCATTATCAAATGAAACCCAAAGTGTCTTACATCAGCTCACTGAGAGGAGCAGTTCAAAGGAAGGACTGCGGCGAAAGCCACTCAAGTTTAACGACAAGCTTACAGAATCAAAGGCGGCAAAGACATGGGCCATAAGCGCCCACACACACACTACATGTTTTCTAAGTGCACTTGATAATGCGTATGTCCAGGTGAACCTCCTTGGAGTCCCCGTGCACCGAGTCAGCGGGTAAAGGATAGAACGGATGCCATGGGTTTTCCAAGTCCACATTGGCGGGATAGTCCCAGCTCCTCAGATTCCAAGTCCGTCCGATGAGGCCGGTTTCGCCGCCCACATGACCCGGAGGGGGTAGTAACATTGACCTTGCACCTGTATATCTGCCTCGTGTCAGTGTTAGCATCAGCGGTGACGCCCCTAACACATGCTACAAAGACGGGGCGGCGGCCTGCGCGGGCCTCGCCAGTGCCCAAGATCAAGAGGAAGACGCTGTCGTCCTCCTCCGAGACTAGTAGGCGGCGGTGATCCTCCATCGACTCCGGCATGGTGAACCGGTAGCACGTGTCATACTTGATGTTCTCCGCCAAGGGCCAGCAGTGACCGCTGCACGCATCCGTGAGGTGATGCACCATGTCCGCCGGCGAGTCACAAAACGACATCGGGCACTCATAGCAGTGGACCAGGCCGTCCATGAAACGGGAGTGGCTGTAGGGGACGTTGCGCTAGTAGAATATGTGAGCAAGTTACTACGAGATTTAATCCGAATAAGCACAAAATAAATCATGACGGCTATAACAGAGATGAAACTAATCATGTGGACTAGCATAGTAGTAGCATACAGAGTAGAAACATGAATTCTACCACGATTTCGAATAGGAAGGACAGAAACACATACGGTGCAACAGGAGCAGCACCGTTGGCGTTGAGGTTGTCGCCCATGTCGTTGAGGAAGAGGTTGCCGAGGTTGGGGAAGAAGTAGTCATCGGTGAAGTCGTGGCTGCCAGCAGTCACGAGAGTGCGCTCCCCAGATTTCAACAGCACCCGCCGAATGGAGCGCAGGAGGGAGTGGCTGTAGGGGATGTTGCGGCCGCCGAATGGAGCGCACGAGTAGCACACGAAGTAGTAGATGGTGTCCTTACTAGTACTCCCTAGTCTCTACTCTTATAGAAAACCCAGTTGGTGATGATGGTTTGCCTGCCATCTTGTAATATAGACCGTCCAATCTATATCTGACGGATATAAAGCCAACTATGACAATTTTACAAAAGATACCCGCACCTCTCTCTACATTTACAGATAAGGCCTTACCTCGTGCTCCTCCCTATGTCTCTATCTCTACAATTACTTTTTTATAACAAATCGAATAGTGCTACGCCTTCTGCTGCACGCCTGGCTGAACACGCCTCCTCGCCTCCATCATCACCAACTGAGTCTTCTATAGGAGTAGGAGTAGAGAAAAAACCGAGTTGGTGATGATGGTGTGCCGTGCAATGCACGGGCATCTTGCTATTTTTTTTGCATATAAGTCCAAACACCACGTAGACACGGTCTTTGAGCATGGTTCGTAGTCGTTCCACGATCGGGCATCGAAGTTTGTAACTATTTTAGATTAGAATATACTACTCCTCCGGTGCTAGTAGTAGAGTAGAGTCCTACTCTACTACTCTACTCTAGCAAGCTAGGGCACAGTACTGTAGTAGGTACTGTAGGGAGTACCAGTACTGTGATCACTCAAGCAAGTTGTCTGGCATTGATATGACCCTACGCTGCTGGTATGTGTCTCGTAAGTCAAGCGGCGTGATGTAGTCATCATCACCTGTCCACTTCCCGCAGCACATATTCGCTTCTCCATCTTTGTCCGCACATAATCTCGTCCAAGCTTCCATCCCCGCTAAGGCGCCTCCCCCCCTCGTCCAAAACCCAAGCACTAACAATGGCAGAACCGAGCAGCATCCGCTGAAAGAGTGGTTGGAATTCGCTCCCCACAGAGATAATCAAGCTCATTGTTTCGCGTGTGGACAATCTCAGTACCATGCCGCTCGCCGTGTGCTCGTCGGGGCTGTACCGTTTACTCAAAGCCCTCAGGCCGGAGCTTTTTAAGCCAGCTCCTTGCTTGCCGATGCCGCCTGATCTTCAGAAACAGCGTGTCACGCAGCATAACGATCATAGGGTGGCGAGAATCAACCCCCTTCACTGCGATCCGATCCCCGTCAGCCTCAGCTACATTAACGGTATGTACTGGGTCGGCATGAACACATCTTGGATGGTGCTCGTCGACGGTCGCGGCAGCTGGATGCTCGTGGAGGTCTACACCCAGCGATTGATCCCCCTTCCTTCGATTAACACTGCACTGCTTTGGCACCGCGGCCCAGAATACTCGGAATCTTACAGTAGCCAACATGATACCAAGTTTGATTTGCTCGAGGTTGTAATCTGCCAAGTGCCCACAAGATCTGGGAATTATAAAGATTTCAGGCTAATTGCATTCTTCAACCGCGGTCTCGTCTATCTGACAGGTCACTGCGGTAAGTGGATAAATCTGCACGTCCATCGCAGGATCATACATCCTCCATGGTTCTCTGATGCTATTGAACACACGAGCTTCATTTACGCTGTTGACTCCTTCTATGGCTAGACGTATTGCTGGCCTACTCCAGTCATCGCTACAAATGACTGTTACAGCAGTATGTTACTTTCCTATGATATCATGATGGCTTGCTTATATTACTATCAACATTTACTAAAAAAATATTCATGCTCATAACATGTTGTTCTTAAGATTGACTAAATCAAGAACCCTTTTTTATTTGACTCCAACTTGATATGATGTTGTAGGCCGCATGGTGTCCCTACCCTTCCTAATCCCAGAACCTTTCAAAGAAAAGCGGTATGGCAGTTGCAGGTGGTTCCTGGCTGGATCAGACGACAGCTAAAGATTGATGATCATTCGCACGTACTGGACGTGTTGTTTCGTGGAATACAATCACAGTCACTGCAAGGTCTTTGAGCAGGATCCCAGCTTCTCTGGGCCTTCAGGAATTTTTGACTAGAGGCTGGTAAGTAGCCTTGGCACATGCTCTCTGTTTGTCGGACTGAATTATCCGATAAACCAGGAGATAACCGACGACAAGGATCATGATGGCAGCGCGGTTTCGTTCATCAGGCAAAACTGTGTGTACACAGCGTACCATGCGTCTCTGCATGCACCATACCTTGATATGTGCCGCCACGCTCTACAGCCCAAAGTAGGAGAGAGGGTCACAAGTATCAGACTTCGACCTGCTGGCTGGAGTTTCCCCCGTCAGGCACCCATCTGGTTCAAGCCGTCAGCCAATCTCCACAGCTTAATAAATAGTAGCGTCTAACTGAGCGAGTTAGTTAGATGCGTACACTTGGTGTAGTAGGATCTTTATTTAGTTTGATGCATACACTTGTTCTTTTTTGGTAGCCCTTTTGTAATGATGGCTGATGTTTGGTTTGGAAGAGAGAGCCGCGTCTTCACTCTTCTGGCCTGCTTACTGCTTCTGTTGCACACCCAGCCCTGGTTGCTGCTGCTGCTGTTTTCAATGTACAGTCAGTAGTATATTTTGTCTGTTGGTTGAATATAAATGTGTTGTTAGAATGACAAACACAATGTTTTGGAAGTCATTGCATGGTTCGATCCTTTAGTGCCCCGTACCGTACGTAGCTCATACTATTTTTCGTATGGAACACATTTTCCACTTGTTGATAACATGCGGCCCACTGATGAAGGCCCAATAGAGAAGCCCATAATTAACTGGAAGGGACGCTCTCACATGAATCCGGCCCAGGTACATGCTCATGGTCCCCTAAACATAAATAAGTAAATAAATAAATAAAGCTAAATGCTCATGCACCAGTTCTTTGGGAAAATAGGTAGCCCAGTATTTCCTTTTGATGAATACCCAAGCTAGGCCTATTTGTTTTCTCCGAATTACTGGGCTGCAAATCTTTCAATACGAGCAAATGGGATATTAGTTTTTTTTTTTGAATTTTGTTCTTCACTGATATCTTATACGTATTTCATTGGATTTAACATGACATAGTACTAACTTATTTTTAAATTTGCTTTAGTATGGCTATTAATTTTTGGATTAAGAATATTTCGTTCCCCAGCAAAAATTTACCACATATTTAGTTAATTTTTTGACCCTGGTACTGACCAGAAAATGGCCGGCAATTCTAAAAATGGAAAATAGGCTGCAATAAATTCCATATGAATTAGAAAATGAGTAAAAATTATAAAAATAATAGCAAATGGGATGTACACGCCATAGATTTCGAGGCTGACTTGTTTACGCAAGGCTTTGTCAGTGAACACATGATTCTAGCCGCCGTGCTTCTTCAATCTCTGATCTTCCTGCTCCAGCCGCCTAAACTAGCGCCGGCGGGACTGCCTGCTCCTTCCTCTTGTGGCACGCTGTGATGCCGCGCAGGCTTCCCCGGCCCACCCTACTCCCTCCACTGGCCTGGCCGCACGCAATCAACTGCCTCCTTTTTACGCGAAAAAAATGATTCCTCCCACTGACATCTGGGGTGCACCGGTTGGGAGGCTGACCTGTGGGCCTACTACGTTGACACGTACGCAGGGCTTGTCAACTTATTCAACAAACGATTCTAGCAGTAGTAACCGTTGGATTTGAATCGAACGATCCTGCTGCTTCTTCAATCGTTGCTCTTCTTGCACCAGCCGCCCAAACCAGCGCCGGGGAGACCGCCTGCTCCTGCCTCCAGTGGCCGGTTGTGCTGTCATTGAGGCCTCATCGCCCCCTACTACTCCCACCGCTAGCCAGGCCCTGCGGCGACGACAGCCTCACACCGCAGCCGAACCAGTGAACCCTCGTACTCCTCTCCGCGTGGGCATCCACTGCTGCGTCTTCCCCGGCTCCGCGTCGTCCCCTTCCTAGGCCTCACCGTCGTCCACCGCCTTGGTGCTCTCGGCGCGGCATGGTCAATGTGGTCAACGACATTCCATCGGGAGAGTACTGTACGTATAGAGGCTGACAGCTGGGTCCACGGCCACAACCTAGTTTTTTTGTGATTTGCCAAGTAAGTCGCTTTGTCAGGCCTATTGGGGTGCAAATCTTTCAAGACGAGGAGAGCTTTCATTCGGCTGGCCGAGAAAATGGCCCATCAGTAATGAGAAATGGGTTGTACATTTTTAAAACACATCAAACTGACAGTTAGTTTCAAATATCTTTTTTTTCATTTCGAGATTTTAAATTACATTAATTTTTATGCATGGAGAATTTGTTGGATTTTATATTGATATACATTTATTTTTAAAATCAGTTTGAATGTGAGTCGAAATTTCGGGATTAAAAACAGTTCAGACCGCACCGAAATATGCAAAATTTCGTATAAGTTTTTAACCGTGGCCACAATATGGGCTGTAATGCTAACAAAAAGAATATGGGCTCCAAAAAAACCTTAAGAATTAGCAAATGGGCTGTAAATTATTAAAAATTATGGCAGATGGGTTGTATGCTGTTTTCCATAGATTTGAGGCTTTCCTAAAAAAAGGTTGACGCACAAGCAGTGACTGTTGGATGGCCATCCAACGGCCGTCGTGCTTCTTCAATCTCTGCTCTTCCTGCTCCAGCCGCTCAAACAAGCGCCGGTGGGACTGCCTGCTCCCTCCTCCCCGCGGCCGGCTCTGACAGCTCAGACCCACCAGTTATATCTTTGTACGCAAGGAAGTTCCTCCTTATTACGCACAAAAAAATGAATACTCCCCCTGTTAGCTGGGACCCAGTATAGTGGCAGGCTAACTTGTGGGCCTACTAAGTTGACGGGGACGGGGGGATTTGTCAACTTAGTCAATATGCACGATTCTAGCACCAGTGACCGTATGATGTCCATCCAACGGCCGTAGTGCTTCATCAACCTCTGGTCTTGCTCCAGCCGACCAAACCAGCGCCGGTCGTGCCTCGTGCTCCTGCCTCCCATGGCCGGCTGCGATGCGGCGGAGGCCTCACCGCCCCCTACTACTCCCATCGCTGGTCAGGACATCCCTCTACTCACCCACACCCCCTGTTATTCTGCAGCGACGGCAGCCTCACACCGCAGCGAACCAGTGAACCCTCATACTCCTCTACGCGTGAGCATCCACTACCGCGTCTTCCCCGGCTCCGCGTCGTCCCCTTCCTAGGCCTCTCCGTCGTCCACCGCCCTGGTGCTCTCGGCGCGGCGTGGTCAACGTGGTCAAGGAAAGGCTTCCATCGGAGGTGGACTGTACATGGAGAGGCTGACAGCTGGGTCCACGGCCGCAGCAAGGAAGTGCCTCCTTATTATGCGCAAAATAATTATTCCTCCACCTGACAGTGAGGACCCACCGGACGAGCCACCATATTTCACAAAAAAAAAACGTTTCCCCCCTGACTGCTGGGACCCACCAGCTACACCTTCGCATGCAAGGAAGTGCGTCCAGGCAAAAAAAACGATTCGCCCCCTGACTGCTGGGACCCACCAGCTACATCTTCGCACGTAAAGGAAGTGCGTCCGGGCAAAAAAAGAACGATTTGCCCTTCTGACTGCTGGGACCCACCAGCTACATTTTCGCACGCAAGGAACTGCCTGACAGTCGGGACCCACCTGGTCGAAGCGTACGTAGCATTGTCATTTTGGTCGCGAACTTGTACGTACGTATATACTGGTCGATGTAGAGGCGCGCACGTGTCGTAGTAGAGGCGCGTACGTGTCGTAGTAGAGGCGTGCACGTAGCATGTACACGTACGTACATCGGCTAGGGTGCAAGAAAGAAAATACGGCCACGTATGTGTACATACGGGCGGGGTCTCGAACGCCTAGTCGCGCATACGTACGGCGAGGGCTCATGTTCATGGGGAGGCAACGGAATGCGTCGTGTTCATGGGGAGGCAACGGAATGCGTCGTGTTCATGGGGAGGCAACGGAATGCGTTGTGTTCATCAGGAGGCAACGAAAAGCATGGGAGCCAACCGGCTTGGACGGAACAGGCGATGGAAACGATGACTGGCGTACCACAGAACGGATGAAACGGACCTCCTACGGTTGAGACGGGGTCCTGTTGATCGGGAGGGGCCTGGCGTACCACAGAACGGAGGAAACGGACCTCCTACGGTCGAAACGGGGGTCCTGTTGATCAGGAGGGGTGTGGCGTACCACAAAACGGAGGAAACGGACCTCCTACGGTCAATACGGGGGTCCTGTTGATCGGGAGGGGTGTGGCATACCGCAAAACGGACGAAATGGACTTGTGTTTGAGCGCTACGATCAAAACGGGGGGGAGGGGGCATACCGCAAAACGGGACTCCACGGGATACTGTTCATCTCCACCGTCGACCTCCTCCAACCTCCATGGGCTACTGTCGACCTCCTCCAACCTCCATGGGCTCCTGTTCATCCAGCCTCCACCGCGTGCTACTCCACCGGCTACTGTTCAACCACCCCTCCACTGACACCCCTCCATCGTCTACTGTTCATCCAGCCCTCCACACCACGGGGTCTTGTTCAACCACCCCTCCACGGCCACCCCTCCACCGTCTACTGTTCATCCATCCCTCCACACCATGGGTTCCTGTTCATCCAGAGGCAACGCCACCGCTCACTGTTCATCCAAACCCCCCGCAACGCTCACTGTTCATCCCAGAGGCAGCATCGATCGGCTTCAGTTGGCAGCAGTAGCGAAGGAATCGCTACATCGGGTTCAGTTAACAGCCATCGATCGATCGCTCGGGTTCAGTAACGCGTAGCCTGCAGTGCAACCGCTCGGGTTCAGTTAGAGCCAAACACCTCGCTCGGCTTCAGTTACAGCCAACGCCTCACACACACGCACGTACGTACGAGAGAAACATGCATCGCTCTGCCCCCGACCTCCCACCGTAACTGGCAACTCCTTGAAATTTTCCTCCCCCTCGCTTCTACTACGGTTTTTTCCGTCATGGACGACCCAAAGAATGTCATAGAGGTGCGTCTCCAGCCCGCCCAGGACGAAAAGCCCATTTTCTGTGATGATTTTTTGTCATGGAAGTAGGAGCCCACCACATCTATGATGATACCGGGTTTTGTCACAATTATTGTCATAGAAGTTTCATATGTATGAAAGAATTTTTTTTCGTTCGGCCCAAAATTTCATGGATGTGTCTTTTTTTTGTAGTGGGTGGAATTGCCTATTGGGTTGTGTCGACAGAGGACAGAAGTTAGAGCTCGCTGGTTTCTCTCGGTGATGTTGTGATAGAGGGTAGAGGCTAGCTCTTCCCTACTGGTCTTCGGGGTATTATAATTTTTCATATATATATATATATATATATATATATATATATATATACTTGTTGACTACGGGTCTCCGGGAGTACTATAATTTTGCACGTACAATATACATGTGGGTTTGATTCAACATGACATTAGAAGAGATCACACCGTGTATGCTATTCATGGGCAGTCTGGTCGAGTTAAATCCTTCATAGTACTTGTCAAGTAAGTTACAAACCGAGGCACGATGACCAGAATGGCAATAATGTTGTCTCTTTGAATTTGAAAGCATGAAGAGACATAGAAATAATAGTGTGTTTATTCTATTCATGCAATCTTCTCAATTTAATTTTCACTGTATTTGTAGAAAAAACTACGAAATAGTAGATCTAAATAGCAAGAGCAATTGTCATCTGGACTAGAAGGCATGAACACATAAGTAGAAAAAATGGAGAAAATGAAGGCGTACATATATCAATTTCTACCACTGAATATTAATTTACATCTCAAATATTAGTTGGCAAACATTTCACATTTGTTAGAAAATTAGAGAAAATCAGTGAAAATTGTACACCATGCATTCATTAATTCTCTAGTGCTCCCCAAAAACAATTGATTAGGTGGGCCTAATCCGACCAACACGGCGTGACACAATTGCAGACTACTGCCCAATGTCAATATCACCATCTCCCTCCTATTTTCCACCCTTTCTCCTGTTATTAATTGGTTCCATCAGCTAATCCATGTAGCTGGCCATGCATGTGTGTTCTCTTCAGCATGCTTTCGAGACAACACATGTAAATTAATACCCGACAAATACAGCACTATCTGTCGGCATTGCACTACCTTTCTTATACCAGGCAAATACAACACTAGTTTATCAAAAGGACCACAGTATTTTCGTTCCTGAGGAACACTGCAAAAATATGCTTTGTGAAGCATCTACCAATTGCATGGCTTCATCAAATTTTGAACTTGCATGGTTCAACAAAATCAAATAGTGAACTCTCATGAATATTAGTTCAGAGGGCGATCATGCTCTATCATTGGGATTATGACCTCACATCTTAATGAAAGGAAGTAGTTAATAATCAAGTCTAAAATCTGAGTGGTAGTTAAGCAGTCAAGCCCATTGCAGAACCATGTCTGATAGAAAAACACTAAGAACATCTAATGACTAACAAAGAGTGACTTGACATATATATGTCTACAAATGCAGCTCACATATTAGTACACAAGAAAACAGATGAGGTTACTGCTACTTCTTCACATAAACAATCATAAATAAGATGAGAAGGCAGACACAACAAGCACGAAGGCAAGACCTTCCAGCACAACTATGATTCCTTCAACAGTGACGGTAGTAGCAGTGTCCCTTGGAACGTACCTGCAGTCACCCATATTGTACTCTGATACGTCTCCAACGTATTTATAATTTTTGATTGTTTTATGCTGTTATATTATCATTCTTGGATGTTTTACAATCATTTTATAGTCATTTTATGTCATTTCTTTGTACTAACCTATTGACATAGTGCCCAGTGCCAGTTGTTGTTTTCTGCATGTTTTTTTACATCACAGGAAATCAATATCAAACAGAGTCCAAACGCAGCGAAACTTCTTAAGGATTTTTTTGGGCCAGAAGACATCTAGTTGGCCAAGGAAGCACCTGGGGGTGCCTCGAGGGGAGCAACACCCACCAAGGCGCGCCAGGAGGCCTAGGCGCGCCCTGGTGGGTTGTGCCCACCTCAGGTGCTCCCTGAGCCGCCTCTTTGCTCTATAAATACCCCAATATTGTAGAAACCCTAGGGGAGTCGACGAAAATCAATTCCAGCCGCCGCAGAGTCCAGAACCACCAGATCCAATCTAGACACCATCACGGAGGGGTTCACCACTTCCATTGGTGCCTCTCCGATGATGCGTGAGTAGTTATTTGTAGACCTACGGGTCCGTAGTTAGTAGCTTGATGGCTCCCTCTCTCCCTCTTGATTGTCAATACAATGGTCTCTTGGAGATCCATATGATGTAAGCCTTTTTGCGGTGTGTTTGTTGGGATCCGATGAACTTTGAGTTTATGATCAGATCTACGCTTTTATCCATGAAAGTTATTTGAGTCTTCTATTATCTCTTATATGCATGATTGCTTATAGCCTCGTATTTCTTCTCCGATATTTGGGTTTTGTTTGGCTAACTTGATCTATTTATCTTGCAATGGGAAGAGGTGCTTTGTAGTGGGTTCGATCTTACGGTGCTTGATCCTAGTGACAGAAGGGGAACCGACACATATGTATTGTTGCTACTAAGGATAAAACGATGGGGTTTATCTCTACATAGATAGATCTTGTCTACATCATGTCATCGTTCTTATTGCATTACTTTGTTTCTCCATGAACTTAATACACTAGATGCATGCTGGATAGCGGTCGATGTGTGGAGTAATAGTAGTAGATGCAGTCAGGAGTCGGTCTACTAATCTTGGACGTGATGCCTATATAATGATCATTGCCTGGATATCGTCATGATTATTTCAAGTTCTATCAATTGCCCAACAGTAATTGTTTTCCCACCGTTTGCTACTTTTCTCAAGAGAAGCCACTAGTGAAATCTATGGCCCCGGGACTCTTTTCATCATATTTGCCTTTGCGATCTATTTTCCTTTCCATTTACTTTAAGATCTAATAAAGCAAAAATACAAAAATACCTTGCTGCAATTTATGTGTTCTGCGATCTATTTATCCTATCTACCACTTTTACCTCATGTTATTTGCCTATCTCGAGGTGCCGTACCCAAAAGGGATTGACAACCCCTTTAACATGTCGGGTTGCGAGTATTTTTTATTTGTGTGCAGGTGCTATTTACGTGGTGTGGGGAGGTTCTCCTATTGGTTCGATAACCTTGGTCTCATCACTGAGGGAAATACCTACCATCGCTATACTGCATCATCCCTTCCTCTTTGGGGAAATACTGACATGGTTCTAGCAGACATCAAAAGGAATTTCTGGCGCCGTTGCCAGGGAGGATCTTCAACATCAACCAGGTTCCTAATCACAAATCTCATCTCATCACAATTTACATTATTTGCCACTTGCCTCTCGTTTTCCTCTCCCCCACTTCACAAAAAATTGCCCTTTTTATTTGCCCTTTTTCCGTTTGTCTTTTCATTTGCCCTTTATGTCTTACTTGGCTTGGCTTGTTTGCTTGCTTTCCTAGCATAATTGTGTGTCTATTGAAAATCAAGAACCAAAAGGTTTACGGATCCTCATCCACTTGCTAATATTTTTAAGAGATCCAATTATGATGAACCAATTGCTAGTGAGTTGCATGCACTAGATTATCTTTATGAGGTTTTGCTTGAAATTCGTGAATCTGAAAATTGTGATGAAGTGTTGAAAGAAGAAAATTATAAAGTGCTTCACGATAGCTCCTTGAATGAAAAGTATGATTGCAATGATGTTATTATAAATTCTATTACTGTCAATTGTGTTAATGATATGCAAAACCCTAAGCTTGGGGATGCTAATTTTACTATATCTACTACTTGTTGCAATGATCATGATTGGGATGATTCTTCTTATGATCTTGAAAATTTATTTAAGCCCCATGGTGGATATGAGATTGAAAACAATGTTTGCAATAATATTAAAAGTGGGTTTGGAAGAGTGTCAACTTTAGATCCCACATATTTGGAGAATGTTCAATCTTATGAAATTTTTGATAAAAGTGGGTTTGGAGAGGTCATGACTTTAGTTAACGCTAATCCCACTATTTTGGAAGAGTGTCAACTTTGCATGCATGTGGATCGTGTTGAGAATATGTGATAGCTGTTTTGTTGAATTTACTTATGATCCTAGATTTAATTATTATGAGAGAGGAAAATATGGTTGTAGAAATTTTCATGTTACTAAATTACCTCTCTTTATGTCGAGATTGCTATTGTCTCTTTATTTTTCCTTGCATCTGCTAGTTTTTGCTTGCCTTGATAATTTGTTTGATTATGAAATTCCTATGAACAGGAAGTATGTTAGACTTAGATATGTTTGTCACGTGTTTTATGATGCTCTCTTTGTGCTTCAGTTCTTCTCTTTTATGTGAGCATCATTGAAATCTCAATGCCTAGCTAAAAGGCTTTAAAGAAAAGCGCTTGTTGGGAGACAACCCAATATTTTTCCTTGCTGTTTTGCAATAAATAAATCATTATGCCTCTGGTTAGATGTGTTTTTGTGGTTTAAATTAGTGTTTGGGACAAGCAAGGCCTTTGGGATGATTTGGGTAAAAGTTGATTTGATCTTGCTGAAAAACAGAAACTTTTGCGCTCACGAGATTATTTGTCATTTTAAACAGAATAGTGATTTTGAGTTGATTCTTTTTTCAGAAGATCAATAGACAAATTTCTCACGTAAAAAGTTTTTTTCCGAATTTTTGGACTTACAGAAGTATTCGAAATATTCAGATTGCTACAGACTGATATGTTTTTGACAGATTCTCTTTTCTTTGCATTGTGTGCTTGTTTTGATGATTCTATGGTTTTCCTTGATGATTTTTGCCATAGAAAAGTTGGAATACAGTAGATATAATGCAAAAACAAAATATGAATAGGTTTGCAACAGTACTTATAGTAGTGGTTTGCTTTCTTATACTAACGGATCTCACCAAGGTTTTGTTGAGTTTTGTGTGATTGAAGTTTTCAAGTTTTGGGTGATCTTATGATGGATGAAGGAATAAGGATTAGCAAAAAGCTAAGCTTGGGGATGCCCGAGGCACCCCAAGATAATATTAAAAGAAGTAGAAAGCAACTAAGCTTGGGGATGCCTCGAGTGGCATCTCCGCTTTCTTCTAACAACCATCGGTATTTTACTTGAAGCTATATTTTTACTTGTCACATAATATGAGTTTTGCTTGGAGCGTATTGTATGATATGAGTCTTTGCTTCTCTTTTTTGTGTTTTTAGTGTTGAATCCTGGCTGAACACACCTTTTTGAGAGAGCCAAAACATTATGCTATGCTTGATCCTATGCTTCACTTAAATTTTTAGAGCCATGGATTTGCTCTAGTGCTTCACTTATATCTTTTTTAGCACGGTGTGCTTTGTTATTTTTTTGCAGAAATGCTCTCATGCTTCACTTAGATTTATTTGAGAGTTAGTAAATTTTTAAGAAATTCTCGCTTGCTTTGCTTAGATTATTTTGAGAGAAAGAAAAATTTTGCTCATGTTCTTCACTTATATTTGTTTAAGCTTATCAAAAGCAACATATGAGAAATAGTCCCAAAGTGATAGATATCCAAGGAGGATATAATAACTTTCATGAAGATCATTGGACAAAATAAACTTGATTCTTAGTAATGGTTTTGAGATATGACGATACGATATGTGAGTTATGTTGATGAGTAATTGTGCTTTCGTAAGAATATTGATGTTAAGGTTTGTAATTCCCTATGCAAGCACGAAAGTCAATAGTTATGCAATGAAATTTATATCCTACTTATGGTGCATTTATTCGGTGTTACTTATGCTTAATGCTTGGGTACGAGATTTTTTGCTTTGTGGTTGGTCGCTTCTCAATCTTTTTTCTAGCCCTCATTTTGCACCAAGTATGATCACTACTTGTGCATCCAAAACCCTTTAAACCAGTTTGCCTTATGAGTCCACTATACCTACCTATATGCGGTATTTCCATGTCGTTCTAAGCAAATTTGCATGTGCCATCTCTATTTTTCAAAATAAATTTCTCTTTTGCGTGGTCTACCACTCGCGAGGCGGTGAAGGGTGACCAATATTTTCCATGCTAGATGTGTTATTCTCACAATGAGTGTTTATTCACTTGTCATTGCACGAGAGTAGGAAAAAGGTATTAGGGATTCCTAGTCCTGAAATGAAAAATGAATTTACTTTATGTTGTCAAATAATAAATTCCTTGGAAAGTGTTGGTATGGGGCAACTGTGGATTTGGCTAGCCATGGAAAGAGAAAGTAATGGTGGAAGAAGGAATAAACTTTATTTTCTATTTGGGAACCACCTATGATGTATCTAGCATGGAAAGTATTGAGATCTCTAAGTCGTTTTCGTTGGTGGAAAAAGTATGCCTCTCAAAAATATTTTTATCTCTCAATTTAAGCTTTGAGCTCTGGCACCTCTACAAATCCCTACTTCCCTCCGCGAAGGGCCTTTCTTTTACTTGTGAAATTTTTATTTTGAATTTGAGTCTCCATCTTCTCTTATAACACACCAACTAAGGGGCACTATGATCGTATTTGAGCATTGGGTGTAGCTAATATTCGAGTGTGTTTCATGAATGGATCAATGATTGAGCATAATGGGCTAGGGATAACTTGCTTTAGTGTTGATATTTTGAAAGACATGGTTGCTTGTTAATATGCTTGAGTATTAAAGTCTTCATGTTAAAACTAGACTATTGCATTGAATCATATAAAAATCCATATGCCCATGCTATAAAGAAAAGAAATGTGATGAATATGTTAGGCAGCATTCCACATCAAAAATTCTGTTTTTATCATTTACCTACTCGAGGGCGAGCAGGAATTAAGCTTGGGGATGCTGATACGTCTCCAACGCATCTATAATTTTTTATTGTTCCATGTTGTTATATTATCATTCTTGGATGTTTTACAATCATTTTGTAGTCATTTTATATCATTTTTTGTACTAAACTATTGACATAGTGCCCAATGCTAGTTGCTGTTTTCTGCATGTTTTTTTACATCACAGGAAATCAATATCAAACAGAATCCAAACACAACAAAACTTCTTGAGGATTTGTTTTGCGCTAGAAGACATCCAGTGGGCCAAGGAAGCACCTGGGGGTGCCTCAAGGGGAGCAACACCCACCAGGGCGCGCCTGGGCAACCGCCTCTTTGCTCTATAAATACCCCAATATTCCATAAACCCTAGGGGAGTCGACGAAAATCAATTCCAGCCGCCGTAGAGTCCAGAACCACCAGATCCAATCTAGACACCATCACAGAGGGGTTCACCACTTCCATTGGTGCCTCTCCGATGATGCGTGAGTAGTTCTTTGTAGACCTACATGTCTGTTGTTAGTAGCTAGATGGCTTCCTCTCTCTCTTGATTATCAATACAATATTCTCTTGGAGATCCATATGATATAAGCCTTTTTGCGGTGTGTTTGTTGGGATCCGATGAACTTTGAGTTTATGATCAAATCTACGTTTTTATCCATGAAAGTTATTTGTGTCTTCATTGATCTCTTATATGCATGATTGTTTATAGCCTCGTATTTCTTCTCCGATATTTGGGTTTTGTTTGGCAAACTTGATCTATTTATCTTGCAATGGGAAGATGTGCTTTGTAGTGGGTTCGATCTTATGGTGCTTGATCCCAGTGACAGAAGGGGAACCGACACGTATGTATCATTGCTACTAAGGATAAAATGATGGGGTCTATATCTACATAGATAAATCTTGTCTACATCATGTCATCATTCTTATTGCATTACTCTGTTTCTCCATGAACTTAATATGCTAGATGCATGCTGGATAGCGGTCGATGTGTGGAGTAATAGTAGTAGATGCAGGAAGGAGTCGGTCTATTAATATTGGACGTGATGCCTATATAATGATCATTGCCTAGATATCATCATGATTATTTGAAGTTCTATCAATTGCCCAACAATAATTGTTTTCCCACCATTTGCTATTTTTCTCGAGAGAAGCCACTAGTGAAATCTACGGCCCCCAGGTCTCTTTTCATCATATTTGCCTTTGCGGTCTGTTTTCCTTTGCATTTATTTTCATATCTATTAAACCAAAAAATACAAAAATACCTTGCTGCAATTTATTTGTTCCGCGATCTGTTTACCCTATCTACCACTTTTACCTCACATTATTTGCCTCTCTCGAGGCGCCGTACCCGAAAGGGATTGACAACCCCTTTAACACGTCAGATTGCGAGTATTTGTTATTTGTGTGCAGCTGTTGTTTACGTGGTGTGAGGAGGTTCTCCTACTGGTTCGATAACCTTGGTATCATCACCGAGGGAAGTACCTACCATCGCTATACTGCATCACCCCTTCCTCTTTGGAGAAATACTGACGTAGTTCTAGCAGACATCGTACTCCTTCTGTGGACAAGAGAACATATTTGTGTGAAGTTTGGGACTGCCAACGTCAAAAATGAAGAATGAAACTTGAGATCTTTGCCTGTTTCAAGTAACAACATGTGGTTCCTTTCGTTGATAAGAAATCAGATGATACTAGGAAATAAAATAAAAACTAGCACTTCTGTTTTATGTTTTGTACCATATCTATATGAAACACATGAGATTAAGGAAGATGCAAGATGACAAGACTCACCTGCTCATTGTGGCCAAGGCTATTCCATGTTCCATATGTTAACATTGAATGCACTTGAACAATCCTTAGGAATCCATTTCTCATCATGCAGTCCAAAGAACCTGGATAGAGCAACTGATTGTGAACCAAACTGATTTATAAGAAAGATGTTACAAAAGATCAATCTATTGTCTATTGAATACTGATTTCTTTCTTTGTGATCCTTGCAACAACAAAAATCTTGACTCTGCTCGTCATCATAATATAGCTTGGTAAAAAGCTACTTCCCAACCATCATGAGAAACTAAAACCATTTGGGTATGATGAAATCAAGGGTCCTTCTAACATGGCATTGTGTGATGTTTTGCACCAGAGAACAAAATAAAATTTGCTGTCGTGAAATCAGTAGCACAGAAGCAATAAGAAAAAACAAAAAAATACAAGTAATATGTACAGTAATAAAGTATGTGATGCAAAATGAAGTAAACAATTACAGTCCCATCCAGTTATACCGGATGAAAGTAGGATAAAAAGTAGCTCACCACATGAAACTCACATAGCTATTTGTCACCAATTTATCAGACAACATTGTACATGAACCTGCAATACTTACATACAATAGATCAGTAGTGATACTTTTTTTAGATCAACAGTGCAACATTTAATTTGTTGATATATGAAACATAATTATATAATAGATGACACTAACTACATCCAGAGGTCCAGACAGTTACTATGTTCTTACTTCCATGGATACTTCAGTTGGAGTGGATGTCGACATGAAACTGCATTGCCATGTTCGCCAAAATATTCTTTCATAAAGTATCAATCAAAACTGAAAAATAGTGTATTGCAATTGCCAATTTTGATGTTCAGATTCAATTCATAATATAATTATGGAATATTAACTCTGGAATAAAATATGACTGTGCAACACTTTCTTTCCTCTCAGATGTAAATACGAAGACCGAAATCCAGAATTTATGAGTTAACCTGCACGTGCATTCTCACAGAACCCGAACGACCACTTCTCCTCTCCTCGCCATAACCCTTCACACAACACATCAGAAAATAAGAATTAGAACATCTGAATAAAAAGTGTCAAGCAAATAGGCAGAAGTACAGAAAAATTTACCATGGTGGAACTCGTCATTTGGTGGCCCGTCATCTCCGACATGCTAGAGTTGGCGATGATGCTATGGACGGTACCATCTGCTATTTTACTCGTGCAGGAAGGGCATGAAGACGTTGACAACAGTGACCGCCCCGCCAGACCATGAAGGGCATGATGTTCACGGAGAAGAACTGGGACGTTCAGAGGAGGTGAGGCCGGGGTCTCCCATTGGTGCACGAGTCACGGGAATGGAACGATGACCGGCCGGAGATGGGCGAAGGCCGAAAAGAAGGCAAAATCAGGGAGGAAGAAAGCCAAATCAGGATGGATACACCGACTCCCACCCGAGATCACGTAGAACAAGAGGAAGGGTAGAGGGCTTCGCACGCAAAATCCACCTCACCTCTAATCTGGCCGGTCGTCGATGTCTCTTGCTCGACGGCTGGCCTCCCCACACGAATCTCGTGTCGTTGGTGGCATGGCTGTTGTGCACTGGAGGTGGTGGTGGCACGCCGCTATTGCTTTGTCCCCTCGGCTGTACGTCTGCCACCAGCTCCACGCGGAGAGAAGATCGGGGTTGGAAGCAGCATGGGTAGGGTGAGGGACGCGAGCCAGTGACCGTCAGGAAGGAGAAGACCCCTTTTATAGGTGTATACGGCGGCCGACCGGTGGCACCACACTCATCTCAAGTCTTCGCGAGAGGACATAGAAAAAAATATCTAAAAAGCCACCCCTCAAGGTAACATGAGACAAAAAAAGGACTCGAAGCCGACCAGAAAAGCCCAGAACGCTACGTGTCCATCGATGGCATAGGACAGTCAACAATACGTCAGGCAAACATGGCCACATGCATAAACCAGACAGCATCACGTGGGACAAGACTAGCCCACACACATGCATGTGAAATCAAGCATACCGTGCTCATAGTCAACCCAACTTAAAAAAAGGAAGAACCTTCCCGATGCACATGTGTCGATAGGCAGAAGTACATAAAGTGGCAATGGTAGCACTAAGAAAAACGTGTGTAAACAACCCGAGCAAGAAAGAAATGAGATCGATCACTTCTAGGAAACCATCATGCACACGTGTCGCTCAAACAACCACGGTAAAAAATCCGGAAAAACCAGAAAAATTGAACCCTTATGGGCCTAGTCTTCTTAGTATTCCAGAGAAGAAGGCAACACATCTTGAGGGTAGGGATACAACCATAGAAGTCATATCTTGATGTAGTGTCGAACTTACTCAGTGACACAAACTTGACAAAGTCGCCGCCTGAATCTGTTCTACTTCTTTAGTCTGAAATTCAAGCAGAAAGACATGCTTCCGCTCAAATCCGACTGGAACTCCAATCCCTATGCAAGATTAACCGTAAGTACATGACGTCTATTGATGCTATGCAGCTTAAGTTGGTGGATATAAGCGCCAAAGAACTACACTCTCATCAGGTTGCTAAGCCGCTTGGGCTGCAACTCCTGGGCCGGGCTAACCTTTCCTGAACTGTGTTGAAGTGATGTCGGTTTTGTCTATTATTTTATCAGCCTGTTAACTTCCACTGGTGGCGACCTGCCTAGTTTATGGAATCTACTATCTGGTTGCCCTTTATTATTATCACTAGCCGCAAACTTTGATGCCCAGGGGATGTAACATGATGTAATTTCTTTGTTGTATAGTCTAGGTTTATTCTTCGTCATAATGCTGTAATTTATTTGCTGTTTCTACTGTTGTCGCTCTAAGAAAAGGTCGTAATCTTTGATCGATGTGCAATGAGCCAATAGGTTAGGTTTATAAAATAATAATTTCTGTATTAAAACTGGTTGGTCGCCAATCGCTAGTACGGGCCGAACCATGGGCCTACAATCATCTTGGGCCATTAGTTAGGTCTAATTTTAATCTGGCCCACTATTAGTTTCGGGCCTCTAAAAGGCCGGGTAAACCGCTTGCCTTAATTGGGCCAGAAAATTAAATAGGCTTCTAATAGATTGAAAACTAGATTCAGCCTTAATTGTGGCAAAGAAATCACGGGCCGACAATGTGCTGTAATATAAATCGACCCATTATTGGCCCATTCGGGTGACGGGCCATTAACAGGGTGAAATGTTTTTGGGCCTTGGCTGACCCAATTACATGATAGGCGGGAAGCAAGCCAGATGTATAACGGGCCTAAATTAGGCCCAACACTCTCAAGGGCCTTTAAAAGGCCGATAGGTAGTTTGGGCTAGAATGTATCCACGAAGACTACGATCCGTTAAGAGGCCGAAAGTAACTACGGACCATAATTAGGCCCAGGTGCAACTCGGGCCTTTAAATGGCCGAAAGTGAAACCGGGTCGAAGGAGGCCCATATGTAGACAGGGCCGCTGACAGGCCGAAACTAATATTAGGCCAAACTGTTAAATGGGCCATTAAGAGGTTGAAGAGCAAATCAGGCCGCCAATGGGACCAATGGCACAGTACCTGTTAAAAAGGTCGTATCTGTTATGGGCGGTAATTTGGCCCAAGAAATGAAAGTCAGTTAACGGGCCGGATCAGGTATGCACCATAATTTGGCCCAAACTTTTACAGGCTATTAACGGGCCGGATCTGATATGGGCCATAAATTGGCCCAGAATATGGCAGTTATTTAACGGCCTGTATATGATGTGGGCTATAATTTGGTGAAGAAAATATTAGGCTGTTAATGGGCCAACCCATTAGATCCGACGAAATCTTGTGGGCCTGTTCCTAGGCCGGCTTTTAAACCTATATGGGCCTCTATTGGGCCATCCCACGTGTCAACAATGAGAATTTTACACATGTAAAATCGCCATTGGTCCGGGCTGTTAACGGGTTATCGGATACAAACCGGACCACGATAGCTTAACGGTGACCCGTTATGGTGGATGCCATGTATCGGTTACCCTTGATGAAAGCACTTCTATGACGCGCGATTTATCGTCATGGAAGTGAACACTTCTGTGATGATAATTTTGGTAATGTCAAGGAACACTTCTAAGAGAACACATATATGACTATCTTGATTCTGTCATAAAATCGTCATGGATGTACATGCAGGACAGAAAACGTGACCTACTGTGACAAACACGTATCATCACGGAAATGTATTTTTTTGTAGTGCAACACTCCTGTTATTCTATCTTGACACTAGAAAAAATTTGAAAGCAATGAGAGGCAATGTATATCATTTCTTCCCCAATGGTGGCACATTCCCTACCGAAACCATCAGGCCTGTTGTGAGAAGCTCTGGTTTGTGAGAAGCTTATACCCAGACCTGCCCCAAATGGGACAAAAATTTACCACGGCATGTTGATGCCGCTCCATGATAGCATTCCAAGTTTCATGAATATCGGACGAGTTTTGGGTTTACTAGAATTACAAAAGCAAGTACCTCAACATTTGTCGGAGAGCCATGGTGCCATGGTGTTCGAAATTCATCCCCATTTCTTGCATGGGACATAAGCATAAACCCATGGACACATATATGATTTTACAACCCATGTTGGTGCACCGAAGCATGTGCATGTAGTTTAATTTTGAATTGTGCACCTGAAATTTCTAGAAAACAAATTTAATGTATAAAATGTCCAAGCGAACCCTGAATAATTCCAATTTTTTATGACACACATGTAGTTGCATGTTCACTGCAGATAAAAGTTCTAGCAATTCAAACACTGTCCATTGATGGTATGACCCAATTATGTAATTCAAATCAAGATGAAAAATCAAGTAGATCCCACACAGTTTATTATCACCAACCATGTGAGATGTAGTACAAAATATCCTGGAGCACCGTTGGTGTATAGTATGCCTATGGCTTATGCGAGAAGGTGCATCGGCTACAGTCCACAGCCGGCGTGTAAAGCACACTAGCTCGCCCCCAAATATCATTTCACTTTTCAATCATCGCCGGTGAAAGATGGGGCCGTGGACCCACGTCGTGAGGGCAACTTCGGTGGCCCACTCCGGCGTGAGCGTGGCCGCAGCCGCCATGCGCGTGCTTACAAGGTGCATAAGCGCAACTACAATCTACGACCGGGCGGCCAGGGCAGACCAAATGTCCACTATTGCTTCTCAGGTGGCGGCATCAACATCTGCCTCGGGGATAGAAACTGGCGAGAGTGGCACAACACCTGTCCGTTCTGTAGTGGCAGCCTCCTAATGGAGGCCGCCACATGACCATGTCGAGGCCGCCCATGCCCAGCTCGTGGCGGTCACCCCACAACGAATGAAGCTACTCCGACAACGGTCCACAACCCATGGCCGAAGAGTTGGCAATCGTTGAGAGCGTTCGAGCAGCCATTCGTTCCTCCGCTGCATACCTTGCATCGACGAAGCCCGTCCAGGCCCAGATCGTGGCCGCCCACACCCATCTCATGGCGGCCTTTTCCAAAGAGATGGCGGACATGGATGGCGAGATGCTTGCCGAGTATGGTGTGATGGATGCCATAGAGCCCCTTCCCCAGGAGACCGTTGGGCGCGAGCTGGACATGGAGGCGGCGGCGGAGATCGACGAGCACCAGCCATAGTAGTACTCTTTGTTTTGTTTAATAAAGAGTGCCAGTCCTTAATTTGTTAGAGTAATTTTTTAGGTCAGCTAGCTCTGCTTAATTGCTGAACTTGCTTGATTAAGAAGTGTGGGTGTGCTGTAGTCTCCTTTGTGTACCCAAATTATGCAATGACCTGGATGACCACTGTAACCAGTGAAATTCGAACCAAAATTTTTCACGTTCAAACTCATCACACACGGGTTAAGCTATCTGAATTGTTTGTGATGTTCACATATCGTACACAGTTCTGAATAAGGGACCGTGTCTGATGACACTTTGCATGCCAGTTTTTTCGTTGAAGCGATTCAAAATTTCCAGCTTCCGCGGAAATATCTACCTCCCCGCCCCCTCCCCCTTACCAAAAGCCACATTTCCCCTGTTTCTGCCTTCCTTTCCAAGTTGAAACCTTCACTCCTTGCTTGCAGCGCCACCTCCTCGCCGACGACCCTCCTTCATGCTGCTTGGCCTCGTCTATTCAGGTAGATAATCCACACCCGACCCCCATCCTCCTCCTTGCATAGCGCACATGCCCCAACCACCGACGCGACACCTTCCACCCAAATCGCCGACCCCTCCACCAAATAAGCGCCGCCCTAAGCCATGGTGCATGCAGTATAGCCAGGATATCAAGGAGCATTTGGCAGCAGAGAAGCAAATCGCGGCCGCACGCGTGGATGAGGTCGCGATGGCTGCCATTTGTGCCGACCCCCAGATCTTGGAGGAGCACCTTGCCTTTTGGTAGCTGCGCCGGTTAAGCATGCTCGGTTTTCCCGTTGTGTGTGTTGCCCCTGCCTTTCCTTAACAAATTCTAGTGAATTGCGCTATCTAATTTTACCATGCAATCTGTTGCTCTAGTGTATATGTTCTATATGTCGTGCAGTGTGGTGCTCACTTATTAACTGTTTGGTTAATTAGTTGTTGTCTTTAGTTAACTGTTTGGTTCAATTCTGCAAATGTGATGTTCAGTTCTTCAGGCTGCAATTTTGTATTGTCTTCCATGTGAGAAATAAATCGAATTTATCTTTACAAAATACATGAGAACCGAATATAATTGCTATATTTCCAAGTTGTCAAGCATGCTTGGTTTGGTTATACATTGTGCAATGTGGTGCTCAGTTAACGTTTGATTCATTTGTTGTGGTGTTTAGTTAATAGTTTGGTTCAATTCTGCAATGCGATGTTCAGTAGTTGTGGGTGCATTCTGTTATTGTATACCATGTGAGAAGTAAATCAAATTTGGATGTACTAAATACATGAGAAACGAATACAATTGCTATATTTCCAAGTTATTAAGCATGCTTGGTTTGGTTAACTGTTTGATCTTCTATTAGGAGTATGTTATATTGTGCAATGTGGTGCTCAGTTAATGTTTGGTTCATTTGTTGTGGTGTTTAGTTAACTGTTTAGTTCAATTATGCAATGCGATGTTCAATTGTTGTGGGTGCATTCTGTTATTGTATACCATGTGAGAGATAAATTTAATTTGGTTGTACTAAATACATGAGAAACAAATACAATTGCTATATTTCCAAGTTATTAAGCATGCTTGGTTTGGTTAACTGTCTGATGTTCTATTAGGAGTATTTTATATTGTGCAATGTGGTGCTCAGTTAATGTTTGTTTCATCTGTTGTGGTGTTTAGTTAACTGCTTGGTTCAATTCTGCAATGGGATGTCCAATTGTCGTGGGTAGAATTTTGTATTGTTGTGCATGTGAGGAATAAATCGAATTTGGCTGCACTTAATACATGAGAAACATATACAAGTGCTATATTTCCTAGTTCTTAATCATGCTTGGTTTGGATAAATAGGTTTCCATGTGGCTTGAATTAATCTGATGAATGTGCAATGTGCTTATTTTTCATCAACATATTTTACTGATAGCATGCGAACCCTTACTTAACCTGATGACTAACTACCTTATATGTGTTGCAGGGAAACAATGGGAAGCATTGAGGTTTACAATCAAGGTTAGCACATGCATGGTCCGTTGTCTAATAACACAACCATTCTAATATTTAGATTTCTAACAATTTGGTCTTGCACATGTAGGTCCTGCTATAAGAGGTTTTGACCCACTGTTCGACCCTTTTTGCATATGGGGAAATGAGTTGTCCATGAATATCAATCAAGTCAAGAAACTTAGAAAGATTGTTAGGATAAAGAAATTAGCGACAAAAAACAACAAGATCTTTGTCTGCACAATGTAGATGACATCAGTTAACTACAAGACGGTACTAACTATTATACCTTGCCTTTTTTTATTCATTTGCCCCATTTCCAATATAGAGAAGATATTTATGCACATTCTTGTTTTCAGGCCTTTCCAAAGCAGTTCACTGATGATTACCTCTCAAACCACCTCGATGGTCAGGAGGCGAGGAAGGTTTTCATACAACACCCATGGTTCAATATTGAAGTGTTCCTGAAGAGGACGAAGGATGGACGGTTAATCATCCATAGGCACTGGCCTAAAGTTGCAAAGAACTTCAACATCAATGAAGGCTCAATATTCGTCTTCCGCTTCAGCAGTTTTCCAGATGAGATGCATCTGTCTATGTACCGTCTATCATGCTAATTTTGAAAAGTTCTAGATGTTGCATGTGATACTTGGTGCTGGTGTAGTTGTGTAATGGGGTAGCTGAGTGCTGAAGCTATATCATGTTGTACTCTGATGTATTTCAATTATGACATCCTGCTTCCTTAATATGGAAATGAAATATATTATGTGCTTAATTTGAATGTCAATTAGATTAATAAATGGATTATAATAATAGGGAAATTAACCTGCTAATGGCCAATTAGCCTGCTAATTGGGTTTTTCTATTGCAAACGGTTATTCAGAAAATACCGTGGGCGACGACCTCAGGTAATGCACACAGTTTCTAGGAATAAACCTGTTGGATCAATGAACAATCACACATGACATTCTCTTGAAACTGTTTGCGTTAGGCCACTTGGCGCAAACGTTTACCACATAAAAACTGTGTGTGATGGACAGCCTTTGCCACACAGATTCTTCTACGCACCGAGTGTGATGCATTCAATAAGCAGATGATAAAATTATTAATATCGTGTGCAATGGCAACGCTATCACAAACGATTTAACGGGGAAAATTGTGTGTGATGTACCTGCGAACGGAAACGTTTTCCTTGGAGTGACCGTGTGGGATGTATATGCGAACGGAAACGTTTAGCGGGGATTGACTGTGTTGGATGTACTTACGACCGGAAACGATTTTGCCTGTATAATTGTATTTTTTAGCACTATTGTACGTCTAACCATATTTGATCACTCGTCGGTCGCACATGACCTCATTTTGCCGAGCGTGTGTGCCAGGAGGGCATATCCCCGATAGTTTCTAGGTCGTGTGGGAAGGACCCCCTATCACCCACACTCACTTGGCGACGGTTTCACATGTCGTCGTGGAAAGGCGTTAAAAACCGTTTGTATATCACCTCGCTGTACCAGTGAAGGAACCATTTATAGTACATGCTGAAATTTACTGTTACTTGTTACTATGGAAAACAATCCTTTGAGAGGTTTGTTCGGGGTATCTTCACCTCGACCGGAAGCACAAAGAGTTTCTACTCAACCTACTGCACCTACTGAAAATATTTATTATGAGATTCCTTCGGGATGATAGAGAAACTGCTAGCTAATCCTTATGAAGGAGACGGAACACTACACCCTGATATGCACCTAATCTATGTGGATGAAGTTTGTGGATTATTTAAGATTGCAAGTTTACCCAGAGACGAAGTTAAGAAGAAGGTTTTCCCTTTATCCTTGAAGGGAAAGGCATTGACATGGTATAGGCTATGTGATGATATTGGAACGTGGGATTTGAATCGATTGAAATTGGAATTTCATCAAAAGTTTTATCCTATGCATCTATGTTCATCGTGATCGGAATTATATATATATAATTTTTGGCCTCGTGAGGGATAAAGCATCACTCAAGCTTGGGGGAGGCTTAAGTACATGATGTACACATGCCCCAATCACGAGTTCTCAAAAGAAATGATCTTACAGAATTTTCATGCTCGGCTTTCTCATGATGATCAAACCATGCTTGATTCTTCTTCAAGTGGCTCCTTTATGAAGAAAATTATTGAATTCAGATGGGATATTTTGGAAAGGATTAAACACAACTCTGAAGATTGGGAACTCGACAAAGGTAATGAGTCACGTATAATTATTGAGTTCGACTGTGTTAAATCTTTTATGGATATCGATGATGTTCATAAGTTTAACACTAAATATGGACTTGACTGTAAGATAGCAGCCTCTAATTGTGAATCATTTGCTACTCATGTCGATCTCCCTAAGGATAAGTGGCTTAAATATCATCCCCATGTTAAACAAAAGATTGAGGAGCCCATTATAGTTAAATATGAAACTATCATTTACAATGTCGATCCAGTTGTGCCTACTGCTTATATTGAGAAACCACCTTTCCCTGTTAGGATAAAGGAACATGCTAAGGTTTCAACCGTGGTTAACCAAAGTAATATTAGAGCACCTCGACCCTCTAAACAAATTAATGTTGAACTTAATGTTGCTATGGTTAAAGATCTCTTGGTCGATAATATAGATGGGCATGTTATTTAGTTTTGTGATGAAGCTACTAGAATTGCCAAACTTGATATTAAAGGTAAGAATAAGCTTGTTGTTGGCATGCCTATTGTCTCTGTTAAAATAGGAGATCATTGTTATCATGGATTATGTGATTTGGGTGCTAGTGTGATTGCTATTCTGTTTAACTTATATCAAGAAATTATGAATGATATTCCACCCGCTGAGATAGAAGAAATTGATGTTTCTATTATGCTTGCGAATAGAGATACTATTTCACCACTTGGGATTGTTAGAGATGTTGAAGTATTGTGTGGAAACATAAAATAACCTACTGGCTTTCTAGTTCTTGGTTCTCCACAAGATGGTTTTTGTCCATTAGATTTGGTAGACCGTTCTTGAACAATGTTAATGCTAAGATTGATTGCGCTAAAGAAACTACAATGTTAACTTTGGTGATACATCTCATGAGTTTAATTTCTCTAAGTTTCATAGACAACTTCATGATAAAGAATTGCCTAGTAAAGATGAAATTATTGGTCTTGCTTCTATGGCTGTACCTCCTAATGATCCGTGAGAACAATATTTGCTAGACCATGAAAATGAGATGCACATGAATGAAACAAATGAAACAGATAGAATGTTCTTTGATCAACCACATATCCTTAAACACAATTTGCCTATTGAAAATCTTGGAGGTCCTCCTCCACCTAAGGGTAACCCTGTGTTCGAATTGAAACAATTGCCTGATACATTAAAATATGCTTATCTTGATGAAAAGTAGGTATATCCTATTATTATTAGTGCTAACCTTTTAGAGCATGAAGAAAAGAGATTACTAAAAACTTCGAAG
Source organism: Triticum aestivum (assembly GCF_018294505.1). Taxonomy (NCBI): domain Eukaryota; kingdom Viridiplantae; phylum Streptophyta; class Magnoliopsida; order Poales; family Poaceae; genus Triticum; species Triticum aestivum. The sequence goes on along the minus strand of NC_057795.1, from coordinate 332,583,616 downwards.
AAGCACCATGCCACTATTGGATATACTCTTGATGATCTTAAGGGCATCAGTCCCACTCTATGTCAGCACAAGATTAATATAGAGATTGATGTTAAACCAGTTGTCAACCATCAACGACTATTAAATCCTAAGATGAAGGAGGTGGTAAGAACTGAAATATTAAAGCTTCAGGAGGCAGCTATAATCTATTCAATAGCTGATAGTAGATGGGTAAGTCACATTCATTGTGTCCCTAAGAAAGGGGGCATTACCGTTGTTCCCAATGATAAAAATGAACTCATTCCACAAAGAATTGTAACTGGTCATAGGATGGTAATTGATTTTAGAAAATTAAATAAATCCACTAGAAAAGATCATTATCCCTTACCTTTTATTGATCAAATGTTAGAAAGATTTTCTAAGCATACACATTTTTGCTTTCTTCACTAGTGGAAAAAGTGCTAGCCACAACTCTAGTTGGTGGCGTGCCATTTCCAACCAATGCTAGCACTAATTTTTTCAAATAGTGGTGGAGTCATCTTATTTGGTACGACATTAGTAGATGCATATATAGCACTGGCATAGGAATTCTAGTGTACGCCATTAGTATGTGGGCCTGGTCATCATCCCCTTCCGTGGAGTACTGCTGGCGTAGGGAAAACGCTTACGCCAGCACTGTGTCTGATACTTGTATCGTAGGACATTGTGGCAACGCCATTAGTATTTAACTGGGGCCCAATATCAGTTAATGGATGTTGTGCTGGCGTCGCAACTGGTAGCACACCATAGGTATATGCAGTTCTCTATATATGGATTGATAGCTGTGCATAGCTAGCTCATACTGTGAATATTATCTCTTTTAATTTTTGTCAATCTAGCTTGTTTCTCTCTGGAGATCCTAAGTAATACACCCGTCCATCCTCTACCATCAACCAATATCATCTATCAACGACTATATCGATCTAATCTAGGTAATATACCCAATTTTTGTTTTCTCAATTTTTAGCAAAAGGTATATATATATTGTCATGTCGAAGACCCTTTTTGTAGGAAATGGTATGAAAAGAATGATTCTTACAGATATATTTATATGGATCAAACTATAAATTAGTTCTTCAAGGTGGCGTTGGAAGATATGAATCGCAGTGGCAAAAGGAGATATTATGTCCATGTAAGAAGTGCGGAAACTGAGTTTTGATTGACCCTTCCACTGGTCGTGTGAAGATGCACTTGTTGAAACATAGTGTCATGCCTGGTTACACATGATGGACAAGTCATGGTGAGGACGAGGAGGATGCCGGATTCTAAGAAGGGGCGACACATGATGATAAGCCAGAAGGAGGCATGAAGAAAGAGGCCGGAGATGAAAATCAGATGGACGGATAGGAAGTCTGGGCACAGGTTCAAGAAGTGAGAAGTCTTTTGTACAAAAGACAGAAAGAACAAAGCGATAAAGACTTGTACAAGAAGGAAGATCTAGATAAGCATGCTATTGATGACAAACAATCTGGCGTCTATCAAGAAGAAGGTGAACTCCGGCTCAAAACAAAGTGTACGAAAAGAAGCCGAAACACGTTGTTGGGCGTAGAAAGTTCTATCAAGAGAATTCAGAAATGACACTACACTTAATTTTATATATATCTTTTATTATTAAGCAGCACTTGTGTCGACTATACGTATTTTGATCTTAATAAAATAAATATTCTCATGTTTTTTTGGATGTAAAAGAGCTACGTGCAAAATAGCGCTAAACGAAATTTGGTGTGTGAAGATTTGCCCCATATCGGCTAAGGGAATGGTGAAAAATAGCTATGGCAATGGTATTGTAGCCAACGCCATAGCGAAATATCTATGGCGTTGGTGACTTCACCAACGTCATAATTATTTTTTCACCGTTCCCTTAGCCGATTTGGGGCAGATTTCGTTTCGTGCTAAACCCACACACTCTAGTTCTATCAGGCCTCTGCCGCCACCCTTGTCACCGCCCGCCGCTGCATCATCCGCCGTCGAAGCCCCTGTCGACCTCCTTGGACGGCGCCACCGCGCCGCCCTCACCCCCTCCCCCACCGCGCCCTCGCCCCTCCCCCTCCAAGCACTCGCCCCCCTCCCTGGCCGGCGGCAACCACCTCGACCTCGCCTCCGGCATCTCGGGTTGCAAAGTGTCCGGCTTCGCTCTTCCTAGGCGCGGAGACCGATTCCGCTAGTAAGTGATATCTCTCCATTTTCTTGAAGTTCATAGACATTTTTGATACAATTAGCACACATATATATTTTAGCATAAATTAGTTGTATTTCTAATATTGTGAGTTGTATTGGACATGGATTTTAGCAAATATGGCTGAAATCACAAAGATTTAATTGTTCATGGACATGGGTTTGTCGAATTTTTGAGGAAATGTGGTTGAAATCATGTATTGTAGGTGCTGATTTGTTGCAGGGACTGTATAGGGTTGCCAATGTTTTGTTGAAACATTGATTAAATTTTGTTTCGTCAAATTTCTAGCAACCAATATGTAATATTTTTAGCAAAGGTCATGCCGAAATTTTTAATTTTGTATATGAATTAAGCATATGGCCTATTTGTTTGTAGATGTCCGATGTGGGATCTTCTTCGACACATTCGGCCAATGGCGAAGATGCATTTACGGATGCGCATGCCAATGATGATTATGAAGAAGATCTTTAGGGGGGACATAAATCCAGATGAGTGCTATATCAAAGGTAGTGGCTACAAATATGTTCCTGGAGAGGATAGTAATTCTGATAAGGATGCTGGTACTGATGAAGATGATACAGATGAGTACTATGCTGAGGATGAGGGGGAGGTGGAGGATGCTCCAAAAACCAAGAAGCGGCGGAAACCTAGGAGCCGAAATGCTATCGGTACCGAGAGGATTGTGGTCACTCGAGTTAACTCCACTGGTGAGCCTGTTAGTCCACGGAAGCCGCGTGTCACTACGGCAATGCCCTAGGTGTCATCCTTCGAGAAGTCTGCTCCATCAACGAGTGCAATATAACGGATTCAGGCAAATAAAATCCGCCAGAACTCCTCATAAGAAGGGTGCACACTAGATTTAAGTTTCCTGATGAGTATGACAACCTATCGTACCCAAAGGATCAGGTCAACAACCATGCAATCCATAAGTTCTCAAAGAATTTGAGTTCTTGGAATCAGTCACAAGAAAAGAGGTTCATGAGGATTACTCTGTTATCAAGGAGAAGTGGCCTACCATTAGTGCAGATGACTAGAACATTTTCAAGATGCAAAATACGAAGAACCCTATGGTGCAGAACTAGTCGACATGGGGGAAGGACATGTGATCAAAGACATTAAGTAACCACACCCTCGGAAGCCGTGGTTTTGTTGGGAAGGAGCCCGTGTGGGACAAGCAGGACTCTATACTTGCAGCAAAGGGCATTCCAAAACACTTCGAGCAATTTAAAGACCCCCTCGAATATAACTATGTCAGGGGCCAGTACCATTATGATTATAAGTCATCGGAATTTTCCGCCGATCACCAAACTAGGAGACTTGAAGAAGAACTGGCAAGGCATCATGCGGAACCTCAGAGCTCTCAAGGGTCCACAGCCAGGTGGAACACTCCTCTTAATCGGTCGATCAATGTGACCCTCGGTGAGGACCCCTTGCATCCGCCGGCGGGTGGCCGTGTGAACAGCGCCGGATGCGGAGCCAAATGGGACGATCATTATGTCGAAGACCACGAGTAGCAACGACAGAGTAGGAGATCCAACAAGCATACCGTTGAATAGAAAATAATTGCAGCCACAGCCGCCGTCATAGTCGTAGCCACAACCACAACAACTGCCAACATTGAAGCATGCATCAACACGCAAAGCCAAGCCCATGTCCAAGCCATGTTTCCTTCAATAATCGAGAGCGTCAAGAAATGGATCAAAAATTGTGAACTATGAAACATTGTCATCGACGCATCACCCAAGGATAGCAACCCTTCTATCTCTTTCATTAGCAACCCGTCGCCAATGGCTGCTCTTGACGCTCTTACTGAAGACACTCCGTGCAGTCCCTTAGACCATGTGAATGGTGAGCTGATTAAAGTTGCAATTGGCTCGATCATTTTCCCCAAAGATACGATCATGCACGGAGTGCAGATGACTGAGGGGGTATTCAAAGTTGAGTTGTCTGTTGTCTTAAATGGTTACGATGATATTGCTCCTCCAATACAACCTCCTAGTGCGGATAGCCAGCTTACCCTTGGACAGTGCTTACGTTGGCCAATGATGTGGCCGAAGAGTCAAATTCACCTAGGAAGTGTCCAAATTCCAACAAGCTTGTAGCAGATGGATAATGGCAAGACGTTGTGTCGAGGACCATCTTCTTTGGGTCAGAGTCAACCAGAATTGCATAACAAGAATGTGGGTGTCATTGAGGACCAAGTAAATAATTATGGCTTACTTGTCAATCGATTCTTCTTGGTTGAAGAATATCAGAACTCAGCTAACATGTGCAATCTTGATGGACCTATGCATGTTGAACCCGTCCAAGCAATCTCTGTGCCTCCTGCTGTCCAAGCTGATCACCGTGTTGTTCCTTGCCAGAAGAGCCTACTGTTCAATGGGGACTTCACCCCACTAGACACACAAGTGCCGCCATCCAGGGGAGCATTGTTGAGTGCAAACACACTCCATGGGATGCTAGCAAATGCACTGACGGGCAGTGCAGCCAGCCACCCTAACATGTCACGCAAGAAGAGGATGTGACCAGGAAATGCTGCTAAGAAGGGCACTGCCGCCGCCAGCCAGCCGGTTCCGAATAATAAAGAAGTAGTTCGTCATGTGGCATGCCGGCCTTACCATTCCTTGGGTGAACCCATCCTTCTGAAGGAGCTCTCCGATCTTCTGCACACAAAATTGAGACTTCTACATGACGCAGTTCTCTATAGGGAGAAGTACATATTTACTCATGCAAGTGGACATCGCCCCGTTTTCATAGTGATGGTGCCACCTAATATTTGTTTCTGCGACAGTTTCCCCGCGGAGAAGTTCTATTTGCCATTCGAAGACATCTTCAACCTATTCCACCTATACAAGCTTGGTCCTTCCTTAATACGCCTATGGGCAATCAATACCGCCTACACTGCCATATGTGAGCTGAACAAGGTTGTCGCAGTAGCGGACTCCTACCTCATGCAAGAGAGCAATGTGAATCTCCTTGATCATCGTCAAGCTATGAGGAACTACCTGACAGACTTCATGCTTGCCAACACGGTAAAAGATTGCCTTCTAGTGCCCTACTATCCGAAGTAAGTCATTCGATACTCGGTACACACTATTCTTTCATACAATCTTATTCTACTTCCACGTCAAAACATTATATACTCGAGAATAATTGGTTTTTCTCTACTTCTTACGCGGAGAACATTGTGTCCTCATTGTTATTTCCCCAAAGTTAACCGAAACTTATTACTTGGATTCGACGAGGAAAGTGAAAAAAGACTATAGAGGCATCAAGAAGGTTCCTGATGAAGTACTCGTCGGTTATACTAGCCAGGAAGGAGTGATCCGAGATGGATATTGCAAGTTCGACAAATTTAAAGTGGTACACTTCACCCACAAAACAGAATTTTGTTGCATGCAGCAGCCGGAAAATAGTGATACAGACGGTTACTATGTCGTCCACCACATGGAGGGGTACATACGGGAGGGAGAACGCCTTAAAAAGAACTCTGGCATCATTGCATGGGGGAAGAAAATGGACGAAATTAGCCCGAGAGATAGTAGAGATGAGTTCAGACACGTCCAGGTGAAGTTTGCTACCATCCACTTTTTTGCGGGGAAGTTTGCTACCATCCTCAACAAGGATGTCATCCACCATGCCGGCATTTTCAACTGCGGCACACCTGCTAGCTCGGAGGAGATAAAACTCACCTTAATAAGCAGGGTCGCGATGCTGACTCAGCGGTGTCTCTTGCAGATTCGACAAAGAAATACATTGATGATCCTTATTATTGATGTAATAGGATAGTGACAACTAGCTATGCTGTTGTGGTTATGTAAACTACTCGATCAGCTACACATGACATCCTGTCTTCTTATCGTACTTCAAAACTTTGCCTAGCTATCTTAATTTTAAGTGCTACACATAATTATCATGGATGTATTTTAACTAATGTTACCTAGCTAGAAATATTTTTTATCTTAAAAAATGCTGCCATGGCACTGTTTTTCGGCTGACGTGGTAGCATTTTGCCTATGCTTTCAAACTAAGTAATGGTGTCGAAAGGATATGCAACACCTCTAAGGTTTCTCCATATTTATGTCGTGTGGAGATGTACCAACGCCATAGGTATATATGATATTACCATCGTGCCACTTTAACCAACGCCATAGATACCAGAAACACTGCTCGCATAGGCACCAACGTGATACGTCTCCAACGTATATATAATTTTTTATTGTTCCATGCTATTATATTATATGGTTTGGATGTCTTATATGCATTAATATGCTATTTTATATTATTTTTGGGACTAACTTATTAACCCAGAGTTGACCTGGCAGTCGGGTTGGCCTCTACCAGACCCATGCCCTATAAGTAAATGGGTCTACCCCTACACCCACAACCCTACCCATGGGCATAGGAGCAGACCCACGCCCATACCCATCGGGTAACCTGACCCAATGATTTACCCATTGGGTTGCTATACAGTACATACATCCTATACAATACATGTAGTACACTTCATACATGCGTGTTGGAACCAAATAGATGGCCACCGACCATTCTTATATAGTGCTTGTTGGCGTTCTGGGAACGGGGGTCCCCAGACTTGCCTTCCTGCGGCCTGCGGTGTGGCTCCACCAGTGGCCCAGTACGGCCCGTCTTCATCAACTCAACACTCAAGACCCTCGCGAGGGGCCAAGCCTCACGGGGTGGAAGACACAAGGCCTCCTCAGGGGTGGCCTCACCAGGCAGACTCGCGAGGGAGGCAGAGAGATCAAGGCAAGGGGTACCTCGTGAGGTTCCCGTGACGCAAGCCATGACAACCAAGGCCAGGCGAGCGCTAGCGCACGCAGTGTCCTCGTTTCCCCTTTGGTGCTAAGGGGGTAAGCGCAGGCACGGAGTACCGAGGCATTAGGCAAAGGTTTCCATATCGGTGCAACAAGACCAAGACCAGCAGGTCGGCAGGACGGAGGTCAGCATGGAGCCCAAGATGGTGTCCCCGCCAGTGCCTTTGACAGGTGAAGACCACCTTTAGTAAGGATATCTTGTACTAGATGTCCCCTTTCAAAATGGCCGTTGTTGGATCCTTCCCGCTCAATATTTGGGAAGAGAACCAGGGCCTCTATAAATAGGACTAGACACCACAGTAGAGGGGGATCTCATTTGGAGACGGATCGAAGCCTTCCCAAGCAGAACACCACACCAACACAAGAACACCTCTCCTCGCGAGGCTGTTCTTCCCTTGTACTGTTCAACATCAGCCCAAGAGGCAATCCACCACCACCACACAGGAGTAGGGTATTACACCACAATGGTGGCCCGAACCTGTATAAATCTTGTGTCTCTTGTGATGTGAGTTCATCGTGCTAGCTTAGAGATCGCGGCGAGGTTGAGGGCGTGTTTCGGTTGGGGGAAATCTTCATGCGCACCCCAGTGTTCGAACCTTAAGTGTTTTGCTGGAACCCGATATCTGACATTTGGCGCGCCAGGTAGGGGTGCGCTGGAGTCTTCCTTCCACTGATATGCGTCATGTCACCTCGTCGCATCCATGTCTGGCGATCCGATGACCAACACCGACCGCTAGACGGCCTGGCCAGCCTGTGCCACGCCACCTGCCCAAGAAGACCTCAACCCCACGCCCAGGAAGCTCGCGCACCACAGAACACTGCGGGGCGAGGGCGGCATGGTCCCACACCGCCCTCCCCTACTCCGCGGCAGTTGCGGGCAGCTGCAAGGGCCTCCAGCCACGCCGTGGCCACGGTGCCGCACACTCGAAAGGGAGCAAGCAAACATGAGGGCCGCACCCACCGTGGCTCGGGAGGTGCTGCGATGCATGTTAATGGAGAGCGGTCGGGATGCGTTGCTGGAATGTGTTGCCGAGCTCCTGGATGTCGCGGCCTCGGGGGAACTGCCCTTCTGCTTCCAGCTCGCACCTCGGGCCTCAGCCGGACCGCACAGCGAACCTCTCCGTGCCCGCGCGCCCCCAAGCTTGCCCCAAGGTTCCATCGACACCGGCTCAACCATCGGCGCCGGACGCCAGGTCGTGCCCGCGCCACCATCGATGAATGAGGGCACGCGCGCTATCGCCTACGGCCCGGGCGGGCCGCTGCCCTACCATCCTCAAGACGGCACGCTAGGCCGAGTGACATGGAGTGTGGGGCACTACGGTGAAGTTTTCGAGGCGGCGGCTTTGAGGGCTTACGTGCCCCGCATAGTGGAGCAGGAGTACGCACTGGAAGATGAACCTGGCTCGTTCCTCGGGCCAGGCTAGGAGGAAGAGACGCCAGAAGCCGAGCCCTTCCAGGAGCCTCACGAACTGCGCCGACAGCAGCAATTACCGGGTACCGTTAATTCCTCAGGAGCAAGCTTATGCTAACCATGGGTCACAGGAGGGTCAGGTCGCAGCAGCGGGCAGCTGCTCCAGCTCGGCAGCCTCCCTTCCACTGGGAGGAGCACAATGGGGGCTACAGGAGAGGGGCCGGGAGCCAGACCCCTCCCCACGATGCACGGAGCAAGGCGTCCCCAGGAGGTAGGCCCTCTGTAGGGGAGGTGCTGCAAAGCCTACCCCCAGCAGAGGACCCGTGGTTGCCGAGGGCACCACTGGCGTCCCCTTTACCCCTCTGGCGTCGTCCTAGTTTCCGGTCGCCGCCAATGGTGGTTGAGGGCGGCGCAAGGCGGAGCCCTCGTCTGGTGATATGAAGCAAGGCCCGGTGCCTGTGAAGAAGGCACAGTGCCTGTGAAGCTCGCCGCCCGTTACACTCTCAGGTAATAATGAGTGGGGCTATACATGCCCCGAAGTCTCCGGAGTGCCGCCTTTGGGCCTCGGGGGCTCCCTCCCACGCCCAGTGGCAGCACTTAGCTCCACGCTGGTGAGAAGACGTCGAAGACTCGACTAGGCGTCGGACGTGACCTTTTGCTTTTTGCCTCCCTTTCTGTGGTCGAGCTTCCTTGATTCGGATTTAAATTGAAGTTGGATTTTGTCACACCCTAGTTAGCTATGCATTAGAGTGTTGCATCATGTTCACTCTTTCATCAGAAACCTGAAATGGGGATGACAGAACCCCCAGTCCCCTCTGAAACCAATTAGGGTTTACTAAAAACTTTTTCAATGAACCTGAAATGCCCTTCTAAAATGCCCATCATTTTTGTCTTGGTTCAGAACCTCTGCCCAAAAGTGATGCACATTTTCCTAGGCCATCTTATGGTTTTTGAATTAAATCATAAGTAATTGAATTTGGGCATTTAAAATTATATAAAATATTTAAATGCTCAAATATCTCCAAACTAAAATGTTTCATGTTGGAAATAATCCAACTATGGACCAGGAGTAGTTTGGTGATTTTAGGAGTTGCCTAAGTATTTTATTTAATTCAACAAAGTTGCAGAAGTATTAAAAAAACAGAAAACAGAAAGAAATGGAAAAACTTACCTGACGCCTGCTCCCGGCCCACCTGCCGGCCCAGCCCAGCGCCGCTCCAGCGAGCTGCTTGCCGGCCAGGCAGGCAGGCAGGTGCCCGGCGGCGACCGCAGCGCGCGCCACGCACCTGCTCGCCGCCTCGCCGCTCCCCGCGCCCGGTGACGTCGTGGATCAGCCTCCCTCGCTCCCCCGAACCCCCCAGACACCCCCTCCTCTCTCCAGCTCCTCCCCCTCGCGCTCCCCCGCCATGACC
>NC_057795.1:332540042-332573583 GCF_018294505.1 Triticum aestivum | reverse complement strand
GCCACCATCGCCGTGCCTTCGTCGTAGCCGTGCTTCCCGCCGCCCGTGCGTCCTCTCATCGTGTCCAGGAGCTCCGTCGCTGTCCACTCCATCGAGCAAGCCGAGCCCCGAGCGCTCGCAACGCCCGAGTCCACCGCAACGACCTCGCCCGAACCGCCGTCGCCGGAGATCGCCTTCAACACCGTCGTCGCTCCGGTCCATCTCCGGCCGCACCAAGGGCTTCGTCGCACTCACTGTGAGCTTAGCCATCTTTCCCCCCTCCTTTTCTTGCTCCCGAGCCGTGTAGCAACCTCCCGGAGCTCAACCACACCCACCGCCGTGGAGCTCGTCGCCGACGTGCTCCCGGTCACCCTCCGACCACTCCACGGTGTCCATCATGCTCACCGTGTCACGTAGCACCTAGCTAGATACTCCCCGCGCCTCGCCGACCCCTCTAGCGTCAAGTTCGTCTTCGGCCGAACCCCGGTGGCCGCCAAAGTCGTCGCCGGCGCCAACTCCGGCCACCCCGACCCCAACGGACTCCACCAAGAGCTGCGGGTCGTCCTCAGCTCCACTCCGGTGGTCTCCACGACCCATTTGGTGGCCGAAACAGCCAAAACCACTTCCGCCGCCGCGTCGGGCTCGCGGGCGGCTAAACGCCGGTGCAGCCGACCTGGGTTTGACCATGGGTGGGCCCTGGTTGACTCCCCTGAGTCAATGACAGGTGGGGCCCAGCCCTGCTAATTAAACAGGTTTAGTTTTAATTAAATTTTAATTAATCTAATCACACTGACACGCGGGACCCACTGTCAGGTTTGACCCGGACGTGTCCCGTTGACCTGCTGACGTCAGGCTGACGCAATAATTGATTTTCTGGATTAATCTAATATAGGAAATTCCAGAATATAGTTTAAACTTCAAAAATTCATAACTTTTATTCTGTAACTCCAAATCAGACAAGTTATATATGAAAAATGATCAGAAAAATCCAATCTATCCATCTGTACTATTTTCATGCATGACTAAACAAGTTAACTTGATGTTTAATGCAGAACAAGGAAAAAAACACTTTAAAGGACCATATTTGAGTTTGAAATTTGAATCTTTGATTCAAATTGGTACAAACCCTTCTGGTCTTAGTTGCATTAGCCCAACACACTCATATTGCTATGTTTCATGCATGCATCATATTGTTGCACATTGTTTGGTGATGGTTGTGTATCGGTGTTCTTGCGGCAGGTTCTGCCTCCGAGGAGTACCGTGATTACCCTAACGAAGAACCGTATCAGTGCATCGAACCATCAGGCAAGCAACCAACCATTTGATCATATCGATACAATCCCATGTTCTCGCTCCTGCTCTCTTTTACTGCATTAAGACAACGCGTTTCAAACTGCTGTGTGCTACGGTAGTTGAACCCACTTCCTCTGCATGACCTGTCATTGCCACAGTAACTAGATGGAACCCACTAGCATGTGTAGGAGTTGATTGAGCCATATGTATGTGTTGTTCCTACCTTGCTATGCCTGCTATGCTTAGAGTCGTGTCAGGTCTGGTTCATCTGGGTGATGGGCTAGAGTGAAATGATTATGTCGGTAATGAGAGTGGTGTGGTGAACACGATTTGGTAAAGGTATTGATGAGAGGCCATGTAGGAGTACATGGTGGGTTGTTTCATTGAAGCCGACCTTAAGCACTGAGATCTGTATGTGTGATTTAAGAATCAGCTACTACCATGCATTGGGCCCGAAACCAATGGACCCTCTCGGCTTCTTATTCACCCTAGTTCTCCGTCCAGGAGTTGCAAGTAGTTTCTGGTGTTTGTAGCCTACTGGAGGCCGTGGACAGCGCTGACCGTAGGGGTGGGCTGTGATGCGGTAGGTACGTGGCACGGTGTACCGAATACCCGTTAGGTATCTCGGGAACCCTGTTCACATCGTTCGGGGCCGTATGGGAAACCTCGGCCGGACTCCCTGCGGATGGAACCTGAATAGGCGATAAACCTGGACTGGAGGCTTAGGTGATTAGGTAGGTCGTGGCCGACACCCACGTTGGGCTTCCGCTTGAAGGTTGCCGAGTACATGTCGTGTAAGCGACGGTAAGTGGTGAGAGCGTGTAAGCGATGGTGTGCTCGGTTGGGCGCTACGGCGACCGTGGCCACGACGGCGACATCGCCGGCGGCGTGGAGCTCTCGGTCGAGGTGGAGCTAGGGCCTAGAGGTCGGGAGAGACCAGGGAAGAAGGGGGAAACGCTCCGGGGGCTCACCGCGGTTGCAGTGGGCGTCGAAGCGGGCTCGGGGACGCGCCGGAGACGACGAATTTGACGGCGACGGTGGTCGGAGTCCGAAGAGGGGAACGGCGACGTGGCGGCGATGCAGGGCTTCCGGAGACCCGTGGAGCGGTGGGGAGGAAGAGGGAGTTGTGGCGGAGCTTCTGAGCTAGTCGGGGGAGCGAGGGGTGGTCGGAGACGACCGCTACGGCGAACGGTGGCGACGGTGGTGTTCGGCCGTGTGAGAGAGAGAGCGAGGGAGAGGAAGGAGAGCTCCACGCCGCCGGCGATGTCGCCGTCGTGGCCACGGTCGCCGTAGCGCCCAACCGAGCACACCATCGTGCTCCACACATCACCAGGAGCACGTAGAACGCACCAACACCTCCCCAAACCCCCTGCAACACTGATCCCGACCGCACCCGAACTCCGGCCGCCGCAGCCGAGCTCGCCGCCGTCAACTCCGGCCACCCCGAGCCCAACCACCACCACCAATAGACGCGGCTCAACCTCAGCAACACGTAGATGCCTTCCGCCGTCCATTTGGTCGCCGGAATGGCAAAAAGCACTCTCGCCGCCGTCTCGGATCTCGCCGGCGTCATGTCGCCGGTGGGGTTTGACTTGACCGACCTGGGGTTTGACCCCCCAGGGTCACTGACGCGTGGGCCCTGTCGGCCAGATGGTTAGGTTAGCGCTAACTACTGTTAGTCAACCCCCCCTGACACTGACAGTGGGCCCCAGCGCCACTAATTAGTAATTAGAATTAATTTAAATCTGTTTAACCCCCCCTGTCACTGACGTGTGGCCCCCACACGTCAGGTTTGACTTCAGCCAGCCGCAGTTGACCACTGACGTCATGCTGACGTCATACTGGCGCAATAATTATATTTCTGGATTTAAATTAAATCAGGAAATTCCAGAATATTAATTAAACTTCCAAAATTCATAACTTTTATTCTGTAACTCCAAATTGGACAAATTATATATGAAAAATGATCAGAAAAATCCAATCTATCCATCTGTACTATTTTCATGCATGATCAAACAAGTTAAATTGATGATTCAAGCAGAACAAGGAAAAGCACTTTAAAAGGCCATATTTGAATTTGAAATTTGAATCTTTGATTCAAATTTGTTCAAACCCTTCTGGCTTTAGTTGCATTAGCCCAATACACTCATATTGCCATGTTTCATGCATGCATCATATTGTTGCACATTGTTTGGTGATGCTTGTGTATCGATGCCCTTTGCGACAGGTTCTGTCCCCGAGGAGTACCGTGATTACCCTAACGAAGAACCGTATCCGTGCATCGAACCATCAGGCAAGCAACCAACCATTTGATCATATCGATACAATCCCATGTTCTCGCTCCTGCTCTCTTTTACTGCATTAAGACAACGCGTTTCAAACTGCTGTGTGCTACGGTAGTTGAACCCATTTCCTCTGCATGACCTGTCATTGCCACAGTAACTAGATGAAACCCACTAGCATGTGTAGGAGTTGATTGAGCCATATGTATGTGTTGTTCCTACCTTGCTATGCCTGCTATGCTTAGAGTCGTGTCAGGTCTGGTTCATCTGGGTGATGGGCTAGAGTGAAATGATTATGTCGGTAATGAGAGTGGTGTGGTGAACACGATTTGGTAAAGGTATCGATGAGAGGCCATGTAGGAGTACATGGTGGGTTGTTTCATTGAAGTCGACCTTAAGCACTGAGATCTGTATGTGTGATTTAAGATACAGCTGCTACCATGCATTGGGCCCTGAAATATGACCCCGCTCGACTTATTATTCACCCTAGCTCTCTGTCCAGGAGTTGCAAGTAGTTTCTGGTGTTTGTAGCCTACTGGAGGCCGTGGACAGCGCTGACCGTAGGGGTGGGCTGTGATGCGGTAGGTACGTGGCCGGGTGTACCGAATACCCGTTAGGTATCTCGGGAACCCTGTTCACATCGTTCGGGGCCGTATGGGAAACCTCGGCCGGACTCCCTGCGGATGGAACCTGGATAGGCGATAAACCTGGACTAGAGGCTTAGGTGTTTAGGTAGGTCGTGGTCTACACCCACGTCGGCTTTCGCTTGAAGTCTGCCGAGCACATGTCGTGTGCAGACGCTAAGTGGTGGAAACATGTATGAAGAAGTACACCCCTGCAGGGTTATCATGATCTATTCGAATAGCCGCGTCCGCGGTAAAGGACTACTTGGTTGCCTATACAGTTCATAGACAAGTAAATGGAAACTACTAAAAGCCTCAAGATAAGTGTGAGTGCCGAGGATGGCTTTTCTGTAGGAAGGCGGAGGTGGATCCTCGGTAGTGTATTGAAGTGGTGAGTAGTGGACTCGTGTGCGCAAAACCATTTCAAGTTGGAGTCTCGTAGGTTAGCCTAGCCAAGAGTCAAAGCTGGCTTGCTGCAATAACTCCACCAACCCTTCTTGATAATATGCATGTATGTAGGATCTGATGTAAGTCTTGCTGAGTACCTTTGTACTCATGTTGCTATAATTTACATTTTACAGAAGACGCTGCAACCCCTTCTGATGGGTTCTATGTAGACGTTGACATCAATGAGTAGGCTAAGGCCCAGGTGGTGATCCTGAGCTTGTGAAGGACCTCGTAGTATAGCTAGGCTTTCCAAGCCTCTTCCATTTTTCTAGTTGTCTGTACTCAGACAAGTTACTTCCGCTGCTAGTTTGCATGACTGTATGACTTGAATGCTGGGTCGTGTGACCCGTACCTTGTGTATGTTATGTATGGCTCGCTGAGCCTTAAATAAAGTACTTGTGTCGTAGAGTCATGTTGTGATGCCTTGTTGTATTTGCACATATCGAGCATATTGTGTGTATGATTGAAATGCTTGGTATGTGTGGGATCTGACTATCTAGTTGTTTATCTTTAGTAGCCTCTCTTACCGGGAAATGTCTCCTAGTGTTACCGCTGAGCCATGGTAGCTTGCTACTGCTCTGGAACACTTAGGCTGGCCGGCATGTGTCCTTCTTCGTTCCGGTGTCTGTCCCTTCAGGGAAATGTCACGCATTGAGTACCGGAGTCCTGTTAGCCCGCTACAGCCCGGTTTACCGGAGTCCTGCTAGCCCAGTGCTACAGCCCGGACCCACTTGCTGATGACCGACACGTTTGAAGCTGGGTCATGGATGCCTGTCCCTGTAAGTCTGTGCCACTTTGGGTTCACGACTAGTCATGTCAGCCCGGGCTCCTTATCATATGGATGCTAGCGACACTATCATATACGTGAGCCAAAAGGCGCAAACGGTCCCGGGCGAAGGTAAGGCGACACCCGTGGGGATACCGTGCGTGAGGCCGCAAAGTGATATGAGGTGTTACCGGCTAGATCGATGTGACATCAAGTCGGGGTCCTGACAGCGTTGGCATTAGAGCAGGACTGCCTGTAGGTTCTCCAAGCGAAACTGGTCGATGTTGAGTCTAGAAATTCTTTAGTTATATGTAGGGGAATTGTTTGTGGGTGGAACGTAAGGCTCTTTTTACTCCTTTATCTTATGACATTCTGATCTGAGTCAGTCTATCCTTCCACCGGGGGTTAAGGAATTAGGATCTATTCTCTCTATCAGGATCACGTGTTACTAATCAGTAGTACCTTATAGGGTTGATAGATACAAGCCTAGTTCAGTTCTACTACCACGTTATGTTGTTAGGATGGATTCAGAACTTTGATATGATGATGTTGAGTGTGTATGAAATCCTTTGTCAAATGTCTCAAAATCCTTCTTGAGCATTTACAGCTGTTATGCTGCCGAAATTTTGCTAGAAATTCTAATGCCTTTGCATTATGATTGTGCTTTCAGATGGCCACTCGCGACCTCAATCAAGTGGTTCGCCTGACTCGATGCCTAGATGTACCTGGCCATACTGCCATGTTGGTCAGGGTAATGACTGAGGCTGGATACCGTTGGTATCCTGAGTATACGGTCGAAGAGCAATTCCGAGACTTTAATCAAAGCCAGTATCTCTGCACTGTCAGGATATTTCCATCCTATCCTGGGTCCACCGAGCCCCTTCACTGCTCCTATGGACTCGGGGTTACTATTGAGATGGCTGTGCAGGACGCCGCCTACTCTATGATGACCATCATGCGAGTCAGGTCTGGCCTATTTCGGGACTCTGATTTCCGGTATATGCCAGGATCACTTCCGGGAGCACAAGGGTATCTCCAGGCTATCTATGCTGACCCCACCCAGGAGGATTCATGGACTCGCACCACTGCTGAGATGCTCGAGGATAAGGACCGTGAAAATCGGGCCTTGAGGTTAGAGCTCTTCAATACCTGTGCTGACCACTGGGCCACATTGACTCGGTTTGCACCGGCGGTGCAAGCTGGATATTCGGATATGCACGATCTCTATCCTATGAGATCTGCTCTACCAGACGTGATGGGTTGGCGTGATGTAGGAGGCATCACCCCACCTCGCGGTCCCCGCAGGCCACCGTCTGTTGGTCCAAGACCTCATCCTAGCCCCTATGGTCCACAAGCTCCGCGAGATCGCCTGTTTCCGGATGATCATATTGAGCTTCCAGGCTATGGAGGTGACTTCTACGAGGACTACTACGGATCGGTCTGAGTTAGTGGTAGTATCACTAGTTCGTGTTAGCTGTGTCGTTTATCGTCCTGCGTGACTCGTGGGATATGACCTAACTGTATCGCCTTCCGGAGGTGTAGAAAAATAATGTATAGGAGCTGGGAATGCCTCCGATGAGATGTAATCCTCTTTTCACTGTAATAGTACTTTGTTTGGTCTTGTACTAAACCCTGTATGGTGTGTATGACGATGGAATAAAGAAGCAGTTTCTGTATCTACCATGTCATACGGATGATCATCTTGCATTCCGAGTTATTCCTTACATTTTGTATCCTATGTCAGAATTTTATCATCCTGACTAAATCATTGTCTTGTTTACCTAGGATGGTCAACACGCGCACTAACCCTGCTCCTCAAGAGCAGGCCGAAGGCAGTGAAGTCAGGAATGCAAATCTGCCTCATCCTCCTTCCCTAGCCGAGGTTATGATGGAAGCCGAAAGAAACAAGCGGGAGACCAACCGTTTGTTGGAGCGTATTGAACAGAACACAGCACACCATCAGAGGACTAACGTGGTGTCACTCAGTGATTTTATCAAGTTACATCCACCCCCGTTCCACCACTCCGTCGAGCCTCTCGACGCTGATGACTGGCTTCGCAGTATCTCCCACAAGCTGCGTTCCGCGCTGGTGGCTGAGGCTGACAAGGTCACCTTTGCTGCATATCATCTTGAAGGCCCCGCCAGTCTATGGTGGGAGAATTATGGAGCTATGCGCCCAGCGGGCCATGTCACCACTTGGGCTGAATTCAGCGAGGCTTTCCGTGAACATCACATTCCGGAGGGTCTCATGGACCGTAAACGTGAGGAATTTTGCAGTTTCACTCAGGGCCGACTCTCAGTGGATGCTTACAGCAGGGAGTTCGGTAACCTTGCACGATATGCAACCGAGGAAGTTTCTGCTGATGCCAAGAAGCAAGCAAGGTTCCGTAAGGGACTTAGTCCTGAGCTTCGCCGCGACCTCCGTCTGCATGAGTGCACATCTTTTCAGAAGCTTGTTAACAAGGCCATCAGTGCTAAGACTGGTCAGACTGATTATGACGCAACACGCAAGCATGGCCGTGACATGGGTTCCTCATCCCGTGCGGGTCCTCAGAAGCGCCGCGTGTGGGTTCCCAACACTGCCCTGCCACCTAGGTTCACACCGAGGCCATCCTTCCAGGCGCCTCGCCCCGTTCAACAGTCTGCACCAGCCAAGCCCTATGGGGGTCCAACCAACAATGCTCCTCCACGTACCAGTTCCGTGACTTGTTTCAAGTGTGGGGAATCTGGCCACTATATGCGTGAGTGTCCCCAAACCAACCCCAACCAATCTGCTAAAGTTGTTGGCCGTGGCAAGCCGACAAGAAAAGTGTTCCACGCCAAGCCGGCCACCGCTACACGTGGCCATGTCAACTGTATCTCTGCCGAAGAAGCTCAAGAGTATCCCAACGTCGTTCTCGGTACGCTCCTTGTTAATTGCCACCCGGCATCTGTTCTTTTCGATACAGGAGCCTCTCATTCATTTATATCCGAGAACTATGCTCGTTTGCATAACACCGCATTCTGTGACATGCCATCCACTATGGAAATTTCTACTCCCGGTTCTAGATGGCAGACCTCCAGGGTAAGTTATGGAAATGAAATCCAAGTCGACAGACTTGTTTTCCTTGCATCTTTGATAGCTCTCAAATTTTCAGATATTAATATCATTTTGGGTATGGACTGGATGTCAGCTCATCATGCCAAAATTGATTGCTTCTCTAGGACTGTCCAACTCACTCATCCTTCGGGCAAGATAGTCAATGTCTTGACCCGGTTAGCCGAGCGACAATTATATTCTCTTAACGCCAGCCCTTTGCCAGACCTTGAGGACGTTCCGGTAGTCCGTGACTTCCCAGATGTCTTCCCAGAGGAATTGCCAGGTGTTCCACCTGACAGGGATGTTGAGTTCGTAATAGACCTCATCCCAGGAACCGTTCCGATTGCTAGAAGACCCTATAAGATGGCACCGCTAGAACTAGCCGAGCTTAAGAAACAACTCGATGAGTCCTTGAAAAAGGGTTTCATCCGACCTAGTTCATCTCCGTGGGCTTGCCCTGTCCTATTCGTCAAGAAGAAGGATGGTACGGACCGGATGGTTGTAGATTATCGACCTGTCAATTTGGTCACAATCAAGAACAAATATCCGCTCCCCAGGATCAACGACCTGTATGATTAGCTTGCTGGATCCTCAGTCTTCTCCAAGATGGATTTGAGGTTGGGCTACCATCAAATCAAAATCAGAAACGGGGACATTCCTAAAACGGCCTTTGTTACTCGTTATGGCCAATACGAGTACACCGTTATGTCCTTCGGATTAACCAACACTCCAGCCACCTTTTCTCGGTTAATGAACTCAATCTTCATGGAGTATTTGGACAAATTCTTCGTGGTTTACCTCGATGATATACTCATCTACTCCAAGAACGAGGAAGAACATGCCGAACATCTAAGGCTAGTGTTGAAGAAACTTCGAGAGCATCGCCTTTATGCCAAGTTTTCCAAATGTGAATTTTGGTTGTCAGAAGTGACCTATCTGGGTCATGTAATATCTGGTAAAGGTATTGCTGTTAACCCTGAGCGAGTTCAAGCCATTCTTAATTGGACTCCACCTGAATCGGTCAAGCAAGTTCGGAGTTTTCTGGGCTTAGCGAGCTATTGTCGTCGCTTTGTCGAGAACTTCTCCAAAGTTGCTAAACCTCTAACCGAACTCCTCAAGAAAGATAAAAAGTTCGAATGGACTCCACAATGTGAGCACAGCTTTCAGGAACTGAAAAGACGCCTGACTTCTGCTCCCGTACTGGTACCGCCAGACTTCTCTAAGGACTTTGTTATCTACTGCGACGCCTCGCGACAAGGACTAGGTTGCATTCTCATGCAAGACCGACACGTAATTGCTTACGCTTCACGGCAATTGCACCCACATGAGGAGAATTATCCTACTCATGATCTAGAGCTTGCAGCCATAGTCTATGCACTTAAAACCTGGCGACATTACCTCCTTGGTAATCGTTGCGAAATATTCACTGATCACCAAAGTCTGAAGTACATCTTCACCCAACCAGATTTGAATCTCAGGCAAAGACGTTGGGTCGAGTTGATCACAGATTTCGACTTAGGAATAACTTACACCCCAGGGAAAGCCAACGTCATGGCTGATGCGCTAAGTCATAAATCTTATTGTAACAACCTAATGTTACAACAAAGTCAACCGCTTCTCCATGAGGAATTTCGGAAGCTTAACCTTCACATTGTTCCTCAAGGATTTCTTTCCACCTTGGTAGCGAAACCTACCCTTACGGATCAAATCATCGCTGCCCAAAAGCGAGATAAGGGAATATCTAAAATCAAAGAGAACATTGCTAGCGGAGGTGCTAGTTGTTTCTCCACAAATGATCATGGTGTTGTGTACTTTGAGAACCGTCTAGTGGTTCCCAAGAACCAGCATCTACGGCAGTTAATCCTTAAGGAGGCTCATGAATCCCCTCTCACCATTCATCCTGGTAGTACCAAGATGTATCAGGACCTACGCCAGAGGTTCTGGTGGACTAGGATGAAAAGAGAAATTGCTCAGTATATTGCTAATTGCAACGTCTGTCGTCGTGTAAAAGCAGAGCATCAACGGCCTGCTGGCACCCTTCAACCCTTAGCTATTCTTGAATGGAAATGGGATAAAATTGGTATGGATTTCATTACCGGTTTTCCCAGGACCAAGAGAGGGAATAATGCTATTTTCGTCGTTGTCGATCGCCTTTCCAAAGTAGCCCATTTCCTACCTGTTCGTGAGAGTATAACCGCTAGTCAATTGGCAGACTTATACATCTCCCGGATAGTGTCTCTCCATGGAGTTCCTTTGGAAATTAACTCGGATCGAGGAAGTCTTTTCACCTCTCGATTTTGGGAAAGTTTCCAAAATGCTATGGGAACCCGTCTCTCCTTTAGCACCGCTTTCCACCCTCAGTCGAGTGGTCAAGTGGAACGCGTCAACCAGATTCTAGAAGACATGCTTCGAGCCTCTGTTATCTCATTCGGAATGGATTGGGAGAAGTGCCTTCCATTTGCGGAATTCGCTTACAACAACAGCTATCAATCTAGCTTGGGTAAAGCCCCTTTTGAAGTTCTCTATGGACGACGGTGTCGAACACCCCTTAACTGGTCAGAGACCGGGGAAAGACAATTCTTTGGCCCGGATATGATTCAGGAAGCGGAAGAGCAAGTTCGCATCGTTCGCGAAAAGTTGAAAACAGCCCAATCTCGTCAAAAGAGTCAATATGACCGAAAACATAAGGCTATGACTTTCGAGGTTGACGAGAAGGCTTATCTTCGGGTTACCCCTCTGAAGGGAACCCATCGTTTCGGTATCAAAGGCAAATTGGCTCCTCGTTACATTGGACCTTTTCGCATTCTCGCTAAACGAGGAGAAGTTGCCTACCAGTTGGAACTACCTCCGCACCTCTCCAGAGTCCACGATGTCTTTCACGTTTCTCAACTCAGACATTGCTTCTCGGATCCTATCCGTGGAGTGGACCACGAAACGCTTGATCTCCAAGATAATCTCACATATCGAGAGTACCCCATTCGTATCCTCGATCAGGCCGAGCGTACCACTCGACGTCATAATATCAAGTTTCTCAAAGTTCAATGGTCGCACCATTCTGAGGATGAAGCAACTTGGGAAAGGGAGGATCGTCTTCGACTTGAGTATCCCGCCTTCCTCCCGGAGGAACCCAAATCTCGGGACGAGATTCTTTTGAGTGGGGGTGAGTTGTCACACCCTAGTTAGCTATGCATTAGAGTGTTGCATCATGTTCACTCTTTCATCAAAAACCTGAAATGGGGATGACAGAACCCCCAGTCCCCTCTGAAACCAATTAGGGTTTACTAAAAACTTTTTCAATGAACCTGAAATGCCCTTCTAAAATGCCCATCATTTTTGTCTTGGTTCAGAACCTCTGCCCAAAAGTGATGCACATTTTCCTAGGCCATCTTAGGGTTTTTGAATTAAATCATAAATAATTGAATTTGGGCATTTAAAATTATATAAAATATTTAAATGCTCAAATATCTCCAAACTAAAATGTTTCATGTTGGAAATAATCCAACTATGGACCAGGAGTAGTTTGGTGATTTTAGGAGTTGCCTAAGTATTTTATTTAATTCAACAAAGTTGCAGAAGTATTAAAAAAAATAGAAAACAGAAAGAAATGGAAAAACTTACCTGACGCCTGCTCCCGGCCCACCTGCCGGCCCAGCCCAGCGCCGCTCCAGCGAGCTGCTTGCCGGCCAGGCAGGCAGGCAGGTGCCCGGCGGCGACCGCAGCGCGCGCCACGCACCTGCTCGCCGCCTCGCCACTCCCCGCGCCCGGTGACATCGTGGATCAGCCTCCCTCGCTCCCCCGAACCCCCCAGACACCCCCTCCTCTCTCCAGCTCCTCCCCCTCGCGCTCCCCCGCCATGACCGACGCCACCATCGCCGTGACTTCGTCGTAGCCGTGCTTCCCGCCGCCCGTGCGTCCTCTCATCGTGTCCAGGAGCTCCGCCGCTGTCCACTCCATCGAGCAAGCCGAGCCCCGAGCGCTCGCAACGCCTGAGTCCACCGCAACGACCTCGCCCGAACCGCCGTCGCCGGAGATCCCCTTCAACGCCGTCGTCGCTCCGGTCCATCTCCGGCCGCACCAAGGGCTTCGTCGCACTCACTGTGAGCTTAGCCATCTTTCCCCCCTCTTTTTCTTGCTCCCGAGCCGTGTAGCGACCTCCCGGAGCTCAACCGCACCCACCGCCGTGGAGCTCGTCGCCGACGTGCTCCCGGTCACCCTCCGACCACTCCACGGTGTCCATCATGCTCACCGTGTCACGTAGCACCTAGCTAGCTACTCCCCGCGCCTCGCCGACCCCTCTAGCGTCAAGTTCGTCTTCGGCCGAACCCCGGTGGCCGCCAAAGTCGTCGCCGACGCCAACTCCGGCCACCCCGACACCAACGGACTCCACCAAGAGCTGCGGCTCGTCCTCAGCTCCACTCCGGTGGTCTCCACGACCCATTTGGTGGCCGAAACAGCCAAAACCACTTCCGCCGCCGCGTCGGGCTCGCCGGCGGCTAAACGCCGGTGCAGCCGACCCAGGTTTGACCACGGGTGGGCCCTGGTTGACTCCCCTGAGTCAATGACAGGTGGGGCCCAGCCCTGCTAATTAAACAGGTTTAGTTTTAATTAAATTTTAATTAATCTAATCACACTGACACGCGGGACCCACTGTCAGGTTTGACCCGGACGTGTCCCGTTGACCTGCTGACGTCAGGCTGACGCAATAATTGATTTTCTGGATTAATCTAATATAGGAAATTCCAGAATATAGTTTAAACTTCAAAAATTCATAACTTTTATTCTGTAACTCCAAATCAGACAAATTATATATGAAAAATGATCAGAAAAATCCAATCTATCCATCTGTACTATTTTCATGCATGACTAAACAAGTTAACTTGATGTTTAATGCAGAACAAGGAAAAAAACACTTTAAAGGACCATATTTGAGTTTGAAATTTGAATCTTTGATTCAAATTGGTACAAACCCTTCTGGTCTTAGTTGCATTAGCCCAGCACACTCATATTGCTATGTTTCATGCATGCATCATATTGTTGCACATTGTTTGGTGATGGTTGTGTATCGGTGTTCTTGCGGCAGGTTCTGCCTCCGAGGAGTACCGTGATTACCCTAACGAAGAACCGTATCAGTGCATCGAACCATCAGGCAAGTAACCAACCATTTGATCATATCGATACAATCCCATGTTCTCGCTCCTGCTCTCTTTTACTGCATTAAGACAACGCGTTTCAAACTGCTGTGTGCTACGGTAGTTGAACCCATTTCCTCTGCATGACCTGTCATTGCCACAGTAACTAGATGAAACCCACTAGCATGTGTAGGAGTTGATTGAGCCATATGTATGTGTTGTTCCTACCTTGCTATGCCTGCTATGCTTAGAGTCGTGTCAGGTCTGGTTCATCTGGGTGATGGGCTAGAGTGAAATGATTATGTCGGTAATGAGAGTGGTGTGGTGAACACGATTTGGTAAAGGTATCGATGAGAGGCCATGTAGGAGTACATGGTGGGTTGTTTCATTGAAGCCGACCTTAAGCACTGAGATCTGTATGTGTGATTTAAGATACAGCTGCTACCATGCATTGGGCCCTGAAATATGACCCCGCTCGACTTCTTATTCACCCTAGCTCTCTGTCCAGGAGTTGCTAGTAGTTTCTGGTGTTTGTAGCCTACTGGAGGCCGTGGACAGCGCTGACCGTAGGGGTGGGCTGTGATGCGGTAGGTACGTGGCCGGGTGTACCGAATACCCGTTAGGTATCTCGGGAACCCTGTTCACATCGTTCGGGGCCGTATGGGAAACCTCGGCCGGACTCCCTGCGGATGGAACCTGGATAGGCGATAAACCTGGACTAGAGGCTTAGGTGTTTAGGTAGGTCGTGGTCTACACCCACGTCGGCTTTCGCTTGAAGTCTGCCGAGCACATGTCGTGTGCAGATGCTAAGTGGTGGAAACATGTATGAAGAAGTACACCCCTGCAGGGTTATCATGATCTATTCGAATAGCCGCGTCCGCGGTAAAGGACTACTTGGTTGCCTATGCAGTTCATAGACAAGTAAATGGAAACTACTAAAAGCCTCAAGATAAATGTGAGTGCCGAGGATGGCTTTTCCGTAGGAAGACGGAGGTGGATCCTCGGTAGTGTATTGAAGTGGTGAGTAGTGGACTCGTGTGCGCAAAACCATTTCAAGTTGGAGTCTCGTAGGTTAGCGTAGCCAAGAGTCAAAGCTGGCTTGCTGCAATAACTCCACCAACCCTTCTTGATAATATGCATGTATGTAGGATCTGATGTAAGTCTTGCTGAGTACCTTTGTACTCATGTTGCTATAATTTACATTTTATAGAAGACGCTGCAACCCCTTCTGATGGGTTCTACGTAGACGTTGACATCAATGAGTAGGCTAAGGCCCAGGTGGTGATCCTGAGCTTGTGAAGGACCTCGTAGTATAGCTAGGCTTTCCAAGCCTCTTCTATTTTTCTAGTTGTCTGTACTCAGACAAGTTACTTCCGCTGCTAGTTTGCATGACTGTATGACTTGAATGCTGGGTCGTGTGACCCGTACCTTGTGTATGTTATGTATGGCTCGCTGAGCCTTAAATAAAGTACTTGTGTCGTAGAGTCATGTTGTGATGCCTTGTTGTATTTGCACATATCGAGCATATTGTGTGTATGATTGAAATGCTTGGTATGTGTGGGATCTGACTATCTAGTTGTTTATCTTTAGTAGCCTCTCTTACCGGGAAATGTCTCCTAGTGTTACCGCTGAGCCATGGTAGCTTGCTACTGCTCTGGAACACTTAGGCTGGCCGGCATGTGTCCTTCTTCGTTCCGGTGTCTGTCCCTTCGGGGAAATGTCACACATTGAGTACCGGAGTCCTGTTAGCCCGCTACAGCCTGGTTTACCAGAGTCCTGCTAGCCCAGTGCTACAGCCCGGACCCACTTGCTGATGACCGACACGTTCGAAGCTGGGTCATGGATGCCTGTCCCTGTAAGTCTGTGCCACTTTGGGTTTACGACTAGTCATGTCAGCCCGGGCTCCTTATCATATGGATGCTAGCGACACTATCATATACGTGAGCCAAAAGGCGCAAACGGTCCCGGGCGAAGGTAAGGCGACACCCGTGGGGATACCGTGCGTGAGGCCGCAAAGTGATATGAGGTGTTACCGGCTAGATCGATGTGACATCGAGTCGGGGTCCTGACAGATTTGCATTTGTGTGTGCGGGGAGGGCGTCTTTTCCCATTCATGTGATTTCTTGCGTTCTGGTTTCTGCCTTAATTTGAAGTTCACACCAGCTGCCTCCCCCTCGCGAGCCCCTCGCGGGTGGGGCTGGGTGAAGCGCGCGCATGCTGTGCGCCTGTCACACTACGGCCGGCACTTGCTCTCATGAGGCCCCCTCGACCGGGTTGGCAGGTCCCTCAGGGGATCCTCGGAAGCTCACGACCTCACGAACTAGTTCGGGACCCGTCCTCGCTAAAGGTAAACTACAACAGCAAGCTTGCCGCAGAGCCCGTAAGCTCATAGAAGCGTATATTCATCTTGGGTCTGAAAGAATAAAAACGACAATCTTTTTACATGAGGGGCATCCCCTCCCAAAATGCTCTTACAACCTTTGGGCCGCGCTCGAGCTTCTGTATGCAGGACAAACAGCAGACAAACATAGGATCAGTCAGACATGTCGCTCACTGCATCCTCCTGGTCACCTCCAGATGCATAACTGGCACCACTGTCGCTGTCACTGGCATCACCATCACCATCACCAATGCCACCGTCACCACCATTGACCACGTCGCCTCCGTCCGCCGTGACTACCACCCCGTCGTCGTCGGAAGCAAAGGCCCTGACTAGCGCGTCCACATTGTCCTCCACCCACCACGCCAGGTCGCCCCGGATGGCCTCGGGCACCGGGGCAATGACAGCGTCAAAGTCTAAGTCAGGATTGGTGTTCTGAAGATGGCTGAAGACACGGGAGAATGCGCGCCCAAGCAGGCTGCGGCTCCTCTCCTCGACAAGATGGTGAGCTCTCTCGGAGCGGTTCTCCAGGCACGTCACCATGTCAGTGAAGAAGCGGAGATGACTGGCATAGTTGTTCACGTGAGGATGCGGGGCGTTCTCATTACATATGTTGCCAGGGCCGCATTGGCCCTGTTCCTGAGGTCCTGGAGCATGGGGCCGTGCATGTGCTCCAACATCTGCCGTTGGAGCACTTCCTCTCTGTTCTGCTGCGCAATGGACTTGGCGTCGTCAACCCGCTGTTGAAGAGGAAGCAGCTCGGTGCGGGCAGAGGTCAGCTCGGCCTGCGCCGAGACTAGGGCGGTTGCGACGGCCTCCGTGCGCCGCTCCGCTTCAGTCAGCTTGGACCTAAGGGCGGCAGTCGTGCCCGCAGCCTCGGCTTCAACCAGCTTCAGCTTCAGGTCATACCTGCTTGCAAGATCTGCGTGAGCCTCTGCCACGCGGTGGTCGACCTCTTCCTGGACTCGAGCCTCGCGCGCGCCAACATCGTCCTCCGCCTGGGTAACTTGGCGTTCCCTCGTCTCCAACCGCTCAAGATCAAGACTGCGCTCGGCGGCCTCCAGCGTCAGCGCTTCCTCACTCTTCCGGAGTTCCTCCTCCTTGACAGGCGTCCCCTTCAGCGACGCAAGGGCGGCCTAGCGCAGCTCCACTTGCTGCTCCAAGGAGGCGCTCCAGGCTTGGAGCTCCCACGCGCGTTTCTCTGCGATCTCGCGAAGACGATCTGCCTCCCGAGCCTCCTCCAAAGCTCGAGAGCATGCCTCTCGCGTGGTCGCAAGGGACGCTTTGGCCATCACGTTGTCAAGCTCGCACTGGTGGCGCGCGCGGTTGACGGCCACTTTTAGTTTACGTCGCTCCTCAAGCAGTCGCAGGCCTTCGGCTTCAAGGCGCGCCTCTACGTCCGCAAGCTCTCCACCAAGCAGGCCCATCGCGTCCATCGCCTTCTGAAAGAACTCGTGGCAGACGATGCTTTGTTCGCGCGCAAGCTTGAGCACGCTGCTGATGTCGTCCCCTGTTGCTGGCGCCGTCGACGGGGTCCAGAGTGGTGTGCCCCCTCTCGGCAGGGGGCTAGGGGCTGGCGCCCCCACGATCGCTGGCTTAGGCTCGCCACTTGGAGAGGAGCCCAGGATTGACGCCAACTAGTTGCCGTCCATGACCAGAGGAGGAGCCCTGGGTAGGTTGGCCGCGTTCCAGGCAAGGTTACGAAGGAAAGGCGACAAGGGCACGGGCTTAAGGCACCTTGCAGGCGGGCTTGCTTCTCCGACCGACCCCGCGCCATAGGTGGCCTGCAGGCTTGGGACGCTCAAGGCTAGCGATGAAGGCAAGGCCGGAAGAGGCTGCTTCTCGGGAGATTCCGCACGCTTGGCAGGAGGGACCCTGAAGAGCCACAGTCAGGAGGGAAAGTAGCGATTGGGGAATCGCAAGGATAAGGTACTTACTCGTTTATGGCGATGTACTTTCTATGTTTCAACGGCCGGATGGTGCCACCGCTGCGGCTCGAAGACTCCTTCCTCTTGCGGAGCGGCGAAGTCCACGCGGAACCAGCCAAAGCGTTGGACGTGATGGCCAGCGCGGCGCGCGGCTGGAGAGGCGCCCAAGCGGTCGACCTCAGGGGTGCCAAGCTGGGAAGAGCAATCTGGCCCAGCCTCATGCCGGCTTGCCGAGGTCTCAGGAGCTCCGGCCTCAGGAGCCGCAGGCTGCATCTCCCCCTCAATGACCGTCCCAGGGCGAGCCTCATGGGTTCCGGAGGTGTTATTGTGAGTATGGTTAGTTCATAATCTTTGCTGAAAACTTGAATGTTGGCTTTACATATTTACAACAAGAGCAAATAGAGTTTGTAAAAGTTTTTCTTTATCACTTTCAGTTTATCAACTGAATTGCTTGAGGACAAGCAAAGGTTTAAGCTTGGGGGAGTTGATACGTCTCCAACGTATCTTCTTTTCCAAACACTTTTGCCCTTGTTTTGGACTCTAATTTGCATGATTTGAATGAAACTAACCCGTACTGACACTGTTTTCAGCAGAACTGCCATGGTGTTGTTTATTGTGCAGAAATCAAAAGTTCTCGGAATGACCTGAAAATCCACGGAGATAAGTTTTGGAAAATATAAAAAATACTGGCGAAAGAATCAAGGCCAGGGGACCCACACCCTGTCCACGAGGGTGGGGGGCGCGCCCCCTGTCTCGTGGGTCCCCTAATGCTCCACCGACCTCAACTCCAACTCCATATATTCTATTTTGCGGAGAAAAAATCAGGGAGAAAGTTTCATCGCATTTTATGATATGGAGCCGCCGCCAAGCCCTAATCTCTCTCGGGAGGGCTGGTCTGGAGTCCGTTCGAGGATCCGGAGAGGGGTATTCGTCACCATCGTCAACATGAACCATGCTCCATCACCAATTTCATGATGCTCACCGATGTGCGTGAGTAATTCCATCGTAGGCTTGCTGGACGGTGATGGGTTGGACGAGATTTACCATGTAATCAAGTTAGTTTTGTTAGGGTTTAATCCCTAGTATCTACTATGTTCTGATATTGATGTTGCTATGACTTTGCTATGCTTAATGCTTGTCTCTAGGGCCCCAGTGCCATGATTTCAGATCTGAACCTATTATGTTTTCATGAATATATGTGAGTTCTTGAACCTATCTTGCAAGTCTATAGTCACTGTCGGTGTCAAAACCGGCGGATCTCGGGTAGGGGGTCCCGAACTGTGCGTCTAGGCGGATGGTAACAGGAGACAAGGGACACGATGTCTTTACCGAGGTTCGGGCCCTCTCGATGGAGGTAAAACCCTAGTCCTACTTGATTTATATTGATGATATGGGTAGTACAAGAGTAGATCTACCACGAGATCGGAGTGGCTAAACCCTAGAAGCTAGCCTATGGTATGATTGTTGTTCGTCCTACGGACTAAAACTCTCTAGTTTATATAGACACCGGAGAGGGCTAGGGTTACACAGAGTCAGTTACAATGGGAGGAGATCTTCATATCGTATCACCAAGCTTGCCTTCCACGCCAAGGAAAGTCCCATCCGGACACGGGATGGAGTCTTCAATCTTGTATCTTCATAGTCCGGGAGTCCGGCCAAAGGTCTTAGTCCGGCCATCCGGACACCCCTAATCCAGGACTCCCTCAGTAGCCCCTGAACCAGGCTTCAATGACGACGAGTCCGGCGCGCAAGTTGTCTTCGGCATTGCAAGGCGGGTTCTCCTCTGAATATTTCATAGAATATGTTGAACACCAGGGTAGTGTCTGGCTCTGCAAAATAAGTTCCACATTCCATCATAGAGAGAATAATATTTGCATCAATCGGATCTGCTGACGTATTCCGCAGCGTGACATCATGCCACGGCCAGGCCTTTATTCATTTTATTGTTCCACCTCAGTGCGTTTAGCGAGGCGGTTTCCTTGGCACGTCTTGTCAAAGCAGAGATCGTGTCCCCTTATTCCGGGATTCTCATCAATACGGGTGTGGGTAACCCAACCGCGCCATTAACCGCGGCGCTTGGGAGATAAGCGAGTTTTATTAGGCCGGTGGGGGGCTCGTAGTTTTGGCCGTCCATATAAGGGGATAAGAATCCGCCCTTTCCATTCACGCCCTCTTCCTCCTTTGCTTATCCATCCCTGCGCGCTCGAGCTCCAACGCCCAAGCCCGCACTTCCCACCTCAACCTTCTGCAGTCATGTCCGGAGCGGGAGGTAGATGGATGGCTTCCTCCATCACGGAGGGGCAAATCAAAAAGCTGAGGAAGGTCGGATACTTGTCCGGCGACATCGCGCACCGGCTTCCAGATGAGGGGCAACTCATCCCCACCCCTGGGCCCCATGAGAGGGTTGTTTTTCTTCCCCATTTCCTCCGCGGACTAGGTTTTCCTCTTCACCCGTTTGTCCGGGGGCTCATGTTCTACTACGGCCTGGACTTCCTCGATCTGGCCCCGAACTTCATCCTCAACATCTTGGCGCTAATCGTCGTGTGCGAGGCCTTCCTCCGCATCAAGCCTCACTTTGGCCTATGGCTGAAGATCTTCAGCGTCAAGCCGAAGGTAGTGGGCGGGTGCCAAGCGGAGTGCGGAGGCGCCATGGTGGGCAAAATAGCCAATGTTACATGGCTCGAGGGCGCCTACGTAGAGACCATCAAAGGGTGGCAATCGGGGTGGTTCTATATCACCGACCCGCGTGACCCTAAATGGGCAGTGGCCCCCGAGTTCCGATCTGGTATCCCCACATGGCTCACATCTTGGAAGGAGATGGGCTTGTCATGGGGTAGTTCGGCGGAATTGACCGGACTTCAAACCTGCATCAAAGACCTGATCGGCAGGAAGGTTAAACTCGTCAACGTCGTCCAGGTCATGCTCTTCCGCCGGATTCTCCCGTGTCAACGACGGGCTTTTAGCTTGTGGGAGTTTGACCCGGCCCAGCACCAGACTCTGTCCCGGCTCTTCGACACAACGCATGGGGACGCCTGGAAGGTGCTATTGAAGAGCTCCGAGGTCTCCCCTCCCGTCATCGAGGACCGCAGATTCTGCGCCGAGCGCCAAGCTAGCATGGTGAGCTTAACTTTCCCTTTACGGGGTATTTATTTTTCACAGATTTGATTCTATGTGGGATCTAAACTCCCATCTCCTTAATAGGACTAGCAGAAAAAGGCCGGACAGATCAACTGTCTGGCTCCCTTGCCCGAAGACCCAACGGATGCCCACTTGACGAAGCTGCTGGTCCCAGCACCTCACGTGGTGCCGGAGAAGAAGGCCAAGAAGAATACCACGGGGACTCGAAAGAGTTCCCGGCGCCTGGTGGTGTCGGATTCATCGCCCGACAGCCCCGAAGCACCCTCCGCCTCTGAGGACGAGGGGGGGCAAGAAGAAGAAGCCTCTCCCCCTCCAACAGGAGAAGGAAAGAAAAGGAAAGCCGCCCCAACTGGGGAGGCCGGAGGGTCCAAGAAAGGGAGAACCCTCCTTCCGGACTACTCCTCCGACACTGAAGACAGCGGGGAGGAATGGCCATCCAGGGTCAAGCCCCTGGCAAAATTGTAAGTATCCGGTCATCCGAATAACTTATGATGCCCCTCCATTATTTGGCATTTTCTGACACCGAATTTGACCATGTAGTCCGCCCAAGGCCCAGCTCGACGATTCGACGAGCGGCTCCTTGGATTCGTCGGATGTGAATAGCGCTTCACTTCCGATGGCCTCCTCCCCTCTCCCTACGGACAACGCCGAGGTGGAGTCCCAAAAGGGACTAAACCAGGAGGAGGTAGTCCTAGAGGCGCCACAAGGTGACGTTCCGGACTCTAGGCCCAAGGGGGTAAAGCTCCGGAGGGATCTAAGTCCGGCCCCGGGCCGGACACTGCTCTGGAACCATCAGCGGTTCCGGAGTCCGACAGGCGGCGCCTTCATAAGAAGGGCAAGCCTGCAACACCGGCGACTTACGTCCACCCGGAGGCGCCGGACAATTTGCTGGAGGCGCTTAACGGCGCCTCCATCGACGAGGAACACCGCACTATTATGAGTGCGGTGATTCAGAAGGTTCAGTCCGCCAAGAGCGGGCTAACGGAAGCCTGTACAAGCCTGTTAACGGGCTTTGAGGTATGTGTGCAAAAACATATATATGTAAAATATTACCGCATAGACAGTAGCCCCTGATGCTCAGTTCGGTGTTCGGAAAGAAAAGCCGAGCTGAGGATCTAAAAAGATATACGGAGGAGTCTAATAGAAATATGTCAATATGGGAATGCAGGTTGTGCTGCTGACCTCTGCCGCACTGACTGCAAAGGTCAATGCATTGAAGGAAAGCCTCGAGCGGTCCGAGAGCGAGCTCGGCCATGCCAGGAAGCAACTCGAGGATAAAGAGGGTACATAGTACCTCCTGTAAATGTATATAGAAATACTTGGTTGCAAAATAATAACAGGACCAACGTTAATGTTGCAGGAGCCACGACCGAGGTGGCGACCCTGAAAGATGCGGTCTCCAAGGCCGAAAAGAGTGCAGCCATAGAGCGCACCGAGCGAGAGAAGCAGGAGGCGCGGGTGGCGGAGGTGCGGCAAGAGCTCCAGGCTCTTGTGGAAAAACATGAGAGTTTGGAGCGTGAATCGAAGACTCGAGAGTCCGAGCTTGCCTTGGCTCTTGAGAGTGCCAAGACTGCTAAGGCCGAAGCCCAGAAGGCCCTTCAGGAGATCAAGGCGATGAAGAAAATAGCGGCGGGTAAGGCATGCTTTATGCAAAGCAAAAATATAAGAGTTAATTATCTGCTACTTACCCGAATCCGGAGCTCTCCAGGAGCGTTCGCTGATCTGCCCCGTAGTGTGTCTGATGCCGCCACATACTACCGAGCCAAAGAGGGGAGCTCGACGGAAAAAGTGTTCTGGTCTCAGTATGCTGAGGCCGAACAGCCGGTCCCTGAGCGACCAGCTGAAGCAGCTGGTCGAGCTCCACAAGGTGGCCGAACAGGCCATGAAGGGCCTCATAGCTCGGCTGTGGCCTGGAGAAGTCATGCTTGGGAGCTACTTCGGTCTGGCGCGGCAGCTGGTGGACGCGTGTCCGTCGATTGAGGTCGTCAAGCGCTCCGTTTGTATTGAAGGTGCCCGTCGGGCCCTTGCCCGTGCTAAGGTGCACTGGGGCAAGCTAGACGCAGAGAAGCTGTTGACGGACGCGCCACCACCGGGCAAGGAGTATCGTACGCCCGAGATGTATTATAATGGCGTTCTAAAGGGTGCCCGTCGCATAGCGGATGAGTGCTCCAAAGATGTAATTTTTTAGTAAACTCGCATTTGTTATCCTGTACGCTGAAGCTTTGTTCATATGCGTTAAGCAATGCTTGTTAATTTAAAATATTACCTTCTGTGCGGCCGTTTATCAAAATGTGAGAGATGCAAGTCGTCGGCTTCGACCCCCATGCCACGAGTGCTGGGGTGTTCAGGATAAACCTGAGCGCTCTTGTTCCCATTCTTGGGTCCATCTAGGGAGGCGTTCAGCACAATGAACCAGGCCGTCAGACTTATAATGCTTTATCACTCTCACTTAGCCATAGAATTCTATAATTTTAAATTTTGGCGAAGCCCCTAGTATTCGGAAGACCGAGTTCGGGGCGCTATCCACGCCTAGGCCGGATAAGTCCGGTTCCTTGCTCGAAGCGGCATAAGTCTTTAAGGACACGAAGAAACCTCGCGAACAGCGACCGGTCTCTCGCACTATCATGACAGTCAGTTTTAGCTTTCTCTACTAAGGTGTTAACCCAGCTCAACTGGGGCACAATCGCAGTAGTTCTCCCCGCGCTACCTTAGCCAACAATGCGGAACGTAAGGTACCAAAACATGGGATCCGGGCAAACCCAACTATTGACCAAAGACATGATTCGGAGCCGATGCATATAGTGCTATAAGTTCGGGGTGCCGCACTCATTAGAGCGTTCGGTCTTCTCACACCATGTTATGGGGTGTTGTAAGCCCCTGGTGTATTATCCGTACCAAAGTGTACGGTTGCGGAATGTCATGACTGAACATATTTGTATATAAAAATAGATAAGTACAATAATAGGTAAGAGCTATATATTGTTTATTAAAAAAGGGCTGCTGTGAAAGCAGAACGAAACAAAAAGTGCGGTAAGCAAGAGACGGGAGTATTTGACATATTCCCCTCCAGGGGCAAGCTGCAGGATTGTAAGAGAAATAGGTATTAAACTCGTTATAGAGACCACCTGGACTTTTGACGTGGCTTGCTTCCTCCCTGGCTATTGCATTGTGGGTTCGGTGAGATTATCGCCGGACAGGCCTTCCGAATAGTTGGGTCCTGAAAGTGTGTGAAAAGGAAAACAGCGAAATAGGGAGCCCCTTAGTGCGGTTGAGCCGCATTCTAGGCGTGTCGTTGTTGTGCCCCTCCCCTTATGCCCATGGTATCTCTAAGGCGTAATTATGTACGCGTGGTACCAGTATCGCCGTTTGACGGGGGCTGGGGTTGGGGCCGCACTGCTATGATTGCTCAGAACGTGCCAGCCGGATTTTTTGTAGGTTACTTCGGGCTCGCTTGACATTGTCTGGACGTTTAGCACCTAGGTTGGAGAACTGCCTTGAGAGGCTACTCTGTACTTCCGCCGCCAGGGCCACCGTGTGCTCCTCTGTTCGGAGAGAGTGTTCAGTGTTTCCGTTTACCGTGATGACTCCGCGAGGTCCTGGCATCTTGAGCTTGAGATATGCGTAGTGCGGCACCACATTGAATTTGGCAAATGCGGTTCGTCCGAGCAGGGCGTGATAGCCGCTGCGGAATGGGACTATGTCGAAGATTAACTCCTCGCTCCGGAAGTTATCCGGGGATCCAAAGACCACCTCGAGTGTGACCGAGCCTGTACAGCTGGCTTCTACCCCTGGTATGATACCTTTGAAGGTTGTCTTTGTGGGTTTAATCCTTGAAGGATCGATGCCCATTTTTTGCACTGTATCCTGGTAAAGCAGGTTCAGGCTACAGCCGCCGTCCATTAGGACTCTAGTAAGGTGAAATCCGTCGATAATTGGGTCTAGGACCAGTGTGGCGAATCCGCCGTGACGGATGCTGGTGGGATGGTCCCTTCGATCGAAGGTGATCGGGCAGGAGGACCATGGGTTGAACATTGGGGCGACTGGCTCCAGCACATAGACGTCCTTGAGAGCATGCTTCCGCTCCCTTTTGGGGATGTGGGTTGCGTATATCATATTCACCGTCCGAACTTGCAGGGGAAATCCCTTCTGTCCTTTGATGTTCGGCAGCCGGGGCCCTCCTCGTCATCGCTACGTAGCCCCTTGTCTCTGGTCTCGGCACTTAACTTGCCTGCCTGCTTGAACACCCAACAATCCCTGTTGGTGTGATTGGTTGGCTGTTCGGGTGTGCCGTGTATCTGGCACGAGCGATCGAGTATCCGTTCTAAGCTGGATGGGCCCTGAGAGTTTCTTTTGAATGGCTTCTTCCCTGATCCGGTTTAGAGCCTCTGAATCCGGCATTGACTGCCGTATCTTCAGTATTGTCACCGTTAATGCGGCGCTTATGCTTGTTGCGACGTGACATGCCGTTGTTATGCTTGGTATCCGAATTGTCGGGGCTCTTGGTTATGTTATTGCTACGAGCTAGCCAGCTGTCTTCTCCCGCGCAGAAGCGGGTCATGAGTGTCGTGAGGGCTGCCATAGACTTCGGCTTTTCCTGTCCTAGGTGCCGGGCAAGCCATTCGTCTCGGATGTTGTGCCTGAAGGCTACAAGGGCTTCGGTGTCCGAACAATCGACTATTTTGGATTTTCTTGGTTAGGAACCGTGTCCAGAATTGTCTGGCCGATTCCTCTGGCTGCTGGATTATGTGGCTTAGGTCATCGGCGTCTGGTGGTCGCACATACGTGCCCTGGAAGTTGTCAAGGAATGCGGATTCCAGGTCCTCCCAACAACTAATTGACTCTGCTGGCAGGCTGTTAAGCCAATGTCGAGCTGGTCCTTTAAGCTTAAGCGGGAGGTATTTGATGGCGTGTAGATCATCACCACGGGCCATGTGGATATGAAGGAGATAATCCTCGATCCATACCGCAGGATCTGTTGTGCCATCGTATGATTCGATGTTTACGGGTTTGAAGCCCTCGGGAATTTGATGATCCATTACATCGTCAGTGAAGCATAGTGGGTGTGCGGCGCCCCTGTACTGGGCTATATCACGACGCAACTTGAACGAGCTTGATCTGTTGTGTTCGGCCGGGCCATACTTATTGTGTCCGGCATGACAGCTAGCGTCACGTGAAGCGGGGCGCCCATGCGATCCGTAGATCGATCTTGTTTACCTTGCCTTATTCTCCAAGATGTCTCACAGGTCTGTTGCGTCTCCCCGTACTCTGGTATGTTTTGAGCGGTGTCGGGGTGCGGCTTGGGTTGAGGGCCTGAAGGCCTCTCTATCGCGGCCACGGGGTGGCCGATCGGGCGCATCGTACGCTGGTGATGTAGGTTTAGTTGCTTCCTCCTCGAGTTGGGGTAGCAGCCTGTGATGAAGTCATGTACCTAGGGTAGGGTCATGAACCTGACCAAGTGTAAGTGCATCTAGTGCCCCTTAGTGATTTTGGTGTATTGAAGACTTATAGGTTAAGGGACTAATGTGTTTGTGAGTGTAAACAGGTCTATAAGTCTATGAGGAGTTTGATATTTACAGAGAAAGTCGACCCCTAAAAATGAAGTTCTTCAACTGAAGACTTTGATATTCTGAAGACTTTCTGAAGACTTTGAAAGTGAAGAAATTGGTGTGACCTTGAAGACTTGGTATTCATTTGTGGAACATGAAGCGTGAAGACTTTTGTTTTCGTAGTTTCATTTTCTCTTTCTTGAGTCATAGGAAACACCGTACTGTTAAAGGGGGTCGAGGAAATACTAAGGAAAAATTTCCATGTGATGCTCAACTCAAAATCCTACACCTACCAATCCCTTCGAGTGAAGCCTTTGGAAATCTCGTATAGTTCAGTCACTTTCTTCGGTGACAGAGACGAAGTTCTTCTGGTCACTAATGAATTTGTTCTGACTGAGGAGTTAGGAATTCGTCAGTGCGAATTACCTACACAGTGAGGTACATGATAGCCCTGAGGAATTTGAGAGTCAAATTTCCGACCGTTGCTGTGCTGCGCGCCAGCTGTCCCAAAATATCTTATCCACCTAACGGTCATATCATTGAGGGGCATTTATGTCTTATCATCTCGGGCTGCTCCCTAGGCTATAAATAGCCGCCCCCTACAACCACTAGCTGGTTGGCTGCTCCGAGAGAACTTGACACTTGTCATTTGAGAGCAACCCATCCTCCGAGGACTTTGAGCGAAAATCATCGAGTGAGGAAAACCCTAAACCAAACCCCTACAAACCCAAAGTGATTGAGCATCACTGAAGAAATTGATCCTGCGTGGATCCGACGCTTGTTACCTTTGAAGACTGTGCTACTTCCAGACGGTTAGGCGTCAAGGTCTAGAGCATCCAAGAGGAATTCTGGATCGCCGAGTGACCAAGTCTGTGAAGGTTTGGAAGTCGCCTGAAGACTTACCATGAGTGATTGGACAAGATCTGTGTGATCTTAGTTCAAGGAGAATACGGTGAGGACTGGGTGTCCTGAGCTGCGTGCTCAGCGACTGGGTGTCCGGGACTGTGTGTCCTCGAGTTTAAATACTCAGCCGCTCGAACCAGACGTACAACTGAGACAGCAGTTGGAACTGGTCTACCAAATCATTGTCTTCACCAACCTACTGGTTCTATTTCCTCAACCCTTTCATTTCCTCATTACTGTGTTGAGTGTTTGTTCATATTTGTGTTTGAAGACTTTTACTAAAGACTTTCTTAATTTCCTCAGCTCAATTTCTTCAGTCTGTTTGTCTTCATCTTGTGTTATCCTGTGATTACGCTTTTTGTACTCTGTGCTAGTCTTCATTTCATCATGATGACCATGCTTGTATTCTGTTATGCTTACTTCTGAGTACTTATTCCGCTGCTAATAGTTCTTTGCTAAGGAATTTCCTCACTGGCAAATTCCTCAGTGAAGAATTCATAAAAATCGCCTATTCACCCCCCCTCTAGTCGACATAACGCACTTTCAATTGGTATCAGAGCAAGGTACTCCCTTGTTCTGTGTGATTTTGGTTTAACCGCCTGGAGTTTTAGTTATGTCGACCGCAGGTATGAAGAAAGTGACATGCCCTATCTTTGACGGTCATGATTATCCCAAGTGGAAGGCCATGATGAGGAAGCGCCTCACGGCAAGGGACAGCGAGCTATGGACCGTCACTGGGATTGGTCTTACTGATCTATGCAAGTCGGCGAACGCAGATGATATTCGCAAATACACTCGACTTGACTTCATGGCGAAGGATATCATCTGTTCCTGCCTATCCAGAGATCAATTCAGCCATATTATGCATCTTTGCAATGCAAAGCTTATCTGGGACCGAATCTCCGACGTCTATGAAGGTCATCGAACCCGTCATGATCCTTGGTTTGAGGACTTCAAGGAATCTCTCAAAACGATGAATTTCGAACCAGAATCATCATCTTCTGCATCATGTCTCATGGCAAAGGGTGTCGAGGTAACCAAATGTTCCTCATCTGAATTTAGTGACTGTGAATCTGATGATGATGAATCTGATGATGATATTGAACCTAGCTATACCAAACTTGTTTGCGTTGCCACCAAACAACAACATGCCTTGGAAAAGGTTCAAAACATGCTAGACAAAAGTGATGATATGTTGGGTGAAGAAATGGATCGCACTAAAGCCCTGACTGAAAATCTTCAGAGACTTCAGTCTAGGTTTGATAACCTTCAAAGTCATCATAACACTCTCTTACCTGATCATGAGAAACTTTCTTATGAATTTCTTCAAAGAAAGCAAGACTTGAGAAGCTAAGAGTGAGTTATGAAGATCTTCAGAAGGAGCGTGATTCATTACTTGCTCAACAAATCAGCACTTCTCAGGAAGAATTTGTTCCTCCAAGCTTAACGTGCATTGAACGTGAATCTGCTAATTCTTCACCTGAATGTTCAAATGCTTCAACTGTTAAAAATTCTTCACCTGCCTCTGCTATCACTAATTCGTCATCTGAGGACATTGCTAGTATCACTGACGATGCAGGGCTGAAGGAGTTGTACATGACAGGCATGTACAAAAGCCTCAAAGGGCATCAGATTCTTTGTGATCCGCTTAAGAAGCAGATCCTCAACAGAAACCCTAGGAAAGAGGGTATTGCCTTTGAGAGGAAACTTAATGCTGATGGAACATATTGGAAGGCTGAGCAGTACCCCAAAACCTCATGGGTTGCTGCAAAGGGACCTCCAGTTGATCCATCCAAGTTATCTGGCTTTACATGTGAATCTCCTCATTCTTCTGATGAGTCATTTGACTCCAACTATAAACTGTTCAAATATCAGAATGGTGAAGTATTTGCTAGATATGTTGGGACTAACTGCAGGAACGGTTCCCCTACGAAGAAAATCTGGGTTCCCAAAAGTTATGTTGAAAGTCTTCAGGTGAATGTCCTCATGACACCACCTGTGAAGAATAGGAACCCCAGAACAAACTCTTCATATGGACCTAATTCTTCATATGGATCCAAGTCCTCATATGGACCAAATTCCTCACGTGGATCAAATTCCTCAAATGGATCAAAGTCCTCATATGACTATCATCGTGCTAACAACTCTGTTTTGCAGGGTAGAGCTAAGGGCTACGAATATGCACATTATTCTTCAAACCATTATGTTCATAAGTTCTCGAAGAATTTCTCTGCTTATTCATATGCTTACCCTAACCCCTCTTATGTGAAACGAAATGGTTTGGCTTCTATGCCACCATTCTCGCATGATGCTCGCAGAGTGATGAACTCTTTGCCACCCCTTCAGATGTGGGTGGTGAAGAAAAAGAACTAATCTCTTATGCAGGGTCAGGTCTCCAGACGTGCCTTAACGTCTGAAGAATTTGCTGGGGACCTGACAAAATTGCCTGAAAGGACGCAGGCGAATCATGATGAAATAAACTTTCACACGTCCTCCTCCTGCTATATCTGTTTACTGCTTGATGAAATTCATCTGATGAACTTGATATCATATTCTTCATTGATGAAGCATATGAGATTGTAAGTTACACTAATTCATCTGCAAGATGATCAACCCAAAGCCACTGAATGGGTCCTCGATAGTGGATGTACAAATCACATGACTGGTGACAAGAATCTTTTGATGGATGCTCCCTTATCACCGTCACATCTGAAGCACATCATCTTTGCTGACAAAGGCAAAAGTCAGGTATTGGGTCTTGGTAAGGTTGCGATCTCTAAGGATAAACACATGGAAAAAGTCATGCTTGTTGAGTCCTTAGGATACAACCTCATGTCAGTCTCAATGCTTTGTGATCTTGATATGGTTGTTGTCTTTGGCAAGTATCGCTGTGTTGTGAT
Source organism: Triticum aestivum (assembly GCF_018294505.1). Taxonomy (NCBI): domain Eukaryota; kingdom Viridiplantae; phylum Streptophyta; class Magnoliopsida; order Poales; family Poaceae; genus Triticum; species Triticum aestivum. The sequence continues at coordinate 332,543,190 of NC_057795.1, read as the reverse complement.
TATGGAAGCTGACAATTCCAAAGTCTTCAAAGGCTTTAGGAGAGGAGATTTGTATATTGTTGATTTCTCTACAGGACCACAACCAGCCGTGTGTCTACTTGCAAAAGCTTCAGAAGGCTGGCTATGGCATCGACGACTTGGTCATGCAGGCATGAGGAATTTGCACACGCTTGCGAAGAAGAAGCATGTCATTGGCATTGAGAATGTCAAATTCCTCAAGGATCACTTATGCGGAGCCTGTGAAGCTGGAAAAATGACCAAGGCCAAGCATCCAGCGAAGACTATCATGACCACTACTCGTCCATTCGAATTGCTTCACATGGACCTCTTTGGACCTAATCATTACTCAGCAGTCTCTAATGCTGCATCTTTATATGGTTTTGTCATTGTTGATGATTACTCTCGATATACATGGGTACACATTGTTACTTACAAACATGAAGTGCAGGAAGTCTTCAAACGATTTTCCTCGAGGGCTTCAACCAACTTTGGTGTGAAGATCAAGCACATCAGAAGTGACAATGGAACTGAGTTCAAGAATTCCGGCCTTGATTACTATCTTGATGAACTTGGTATTACTCATGAGTTATCTGCTCCTTATACTCCTCAGCAAAATGGCGTCGTGGAGCGCAAGAACAGAACTCTTGTTGAGATGGCTCGCACTATGCTTGATAAATACAAAACGCCTCATCGTTTTTGGATTGATGCAATTGATACTGCGTGCCACATCATCAACAGAGTATATCTTCACAAATTCTTCAAAAAGACGGCCTATGAACTCCTCACTGATAAGAAACCCAATGTGAGTTATTTCAAAGTCTTCGGTGCTAAATGTTGGATTAGATATCCTCACCACAATTCTAAATTTGCACCGAAAGCACATGAAGGTTTATGCTTGGTTACGGAAAGGACTCGCACACCTACAGAGTCTTCAACATCGCTCTTCACAAGATTGTTGAAACTGTAGATGTGCGGTTTGATGAAACTAATGGCTCGCAAAGAGAGCACCTACCTTCTGTGTTAGATGAACCAGCACCTGAGGATTCTATCAAGTTCAAGGCAAGTGAGCATGTCATTCCTACTGAAGAATTTGCTGAAGAATTCATTCCAGTACGCGAAGAACATCGAGCTAATGCACCTGAAGATAATGCTGAAGACAATGGTGCTGAGGAAAATGATCAAATACCTCGACGACAACCAGCTCATCCTCGCGTTGCAAAAGAAGTACAAGTTGACAAGATCATCGATGACATTGAAGCATCAGGTCCTCTCACATGCTCAAAAGCTTCACATTTATCTAACTTTTGTGGGCACTATGCTTTTGTCTCTATCACAGAGCCCACTAAGGTAGATGAAGCATTTTTGGAGCCGGAGTGGATTCAGGCTATGCAAGAAGAATTACATCAGTTCGAGCTCAACAATGTCTAGGAACTGGTCAAATGTCCAGATCCTCGCAAGCATAATATCATTGGCACAAAGTGGATCTACCGCAACAAGCAAGATGAAAATGGCCTTCTGGTAAGGAATAAGGCACGACTGGTAGCTCAAGGTTACACACAGGTTGAAGGAATTGATTTTGATGAAACTTTTGCACCTGTTGCTAGACTTGAGGCTATTTGCATATTACTTGCTTATGCTAATCATCATGATATCATCTTATATCAAATGGATGTGAAAAGTGCATTCCTCAATGGTAAGCTTGAGGAAGAAGTATATGTTGCTCAACCCCCAGGCTTTGAAGATCCAAAGAATCCTGACAAAGTCTTCAGACTTAATAAGGACCTCTATGGCCTCAAGCAAGCCCCTCGGGCGTGGTATGATACATTGAAGGAATTCTTCGTGAAGAATGGCTTCACACCCGGTTCACTCGACCCTACTCTCTTCACTAAATCTTATGATGGTGAACTGTTTATGTGCCAAATATATGTTGATGATATTATCTTTGGCTGTACTGACCAACATTATAGTGATGAATTTGCCTATATGATTAGTGAAGAATATCAAATGTCTATGATGGGAGAGTTTAAATTCTTCTTAGGTCTTCAAATTTGTCAACAGCGCAATGGCATATTCATATCTCAGGAGAAATACCTCAAAGATGTACTGAGGAAATTTGGCATGCAAGATTGCAAAGGCGTCAAAATTCCTATGCCCACAAAAGGCCTTCTATGCACTGATGAAAATGGTATTGACTTCGATCACAAGGTATACCGCTCCATGATTGGTTCTTTATTGTACTTATGTGCATCTAGGCCAGATATAATGCTTAGTGTTTGCATGTGTGCCCGATTTCAAGCTGCACCGAAGGAATCACACCATAAGGCTGTGAAGCATATTCTTCGATATCTAGCTCACACACCAACACTAGGATTGTGGTACCCCAAGGGCTCTATTTTTGATCTCATTGGATATTCTGACTCTGACTATGCTGGTGATCATGTGGACCGCAAGTCAACTTCTGGCACTTGTCATTTCCTCGGACGATCTTTGGTCTGTTGGTCCTCGAAGAAACAGAACTACGTATCACTGTCTACTGCGGAAGCTGAATACATTGCTGCTGGCTCTTGCTGTGCTCAACTGCTTTAGATGAAGCAAACACTCAAGGACTATGGCGTCAACGTGAAGAATGTGCCTCTCCTCTGCAACAATGAGAGTGCCATCAAGATTGCTCACAACCCAGTTCAGCACTCGAAGACAAAGCACATTCAGATTCGTCATCATTTTCTTCGTGATCATGTGTTGAAGGGCGACATCTCCATCGAGCACGTGAAGACTGAAGAACAGCTAGCTGATATCTTCACTAAGCCCTTGGATGAGAAGAGATTTAGCAAGTTGCGGTGTGAGCTAAATATCTTAGAATCTTCGAATGTTCTTTGAAAAGAACACACATCCTAACACTTATGCAAAATTGATGACTTAGATGTGCAACACATGAAGAAACGTTTTTCTTCAATCAATGAAGAATAACACTCTAAGTGTGAAGAAATTAATGAAGAATTTGATTCTCAGAGCCCTACGACAATTGTACGCGGTGTCTGAAATCATCATTCTTATACGGTGGGTCACGCCACCACAAAAAGTTGAAAATCTTCAATTTGAGTTTTTCCTCAGTTTTGAAATTCTTCAGTTTTTCAAATTCTTCAACTTT